>NW_027468650.1:260000-402500 GCF_046254945.1 Alosa pseudoharengus
ACACATGCAGTGGACTTAGCCTGTCTGGAACTAAGTCAACAAGTTGGAAGTTGAATGTCTATATTCCGGAATATCAACTCCCCGACTTTAGGTGCTCATTTCCCCGCACACATGCAGTGGACTTAGCCTGTCTGGAACTAAGTCAACAAGTTGGAAGTTGGATGTCTATATTCCGGAATATCAACTCCCCGCCTTTGAGTTCTCATTTCCCCGCAGACTTGTGGTAGAGAGTGCCTGTCTGGATCTAAGTCAACAAGTTGGAAGTTGGATGTCTATATTCCGAAATATCAACTCCCCGCCTTTGAGTTCTCATTTCCCCGCAGACTTGTGGTAGAAAGTGCCTGTCTGGATCTAAGTCAACAAGTTGGAAGTTGGATGTCTATATTCCGGAATATCAACTCCCCGCCTTTGAGTTCTCATTTCCCCGCAGACTTGTGGTAGAGAGTGCCTGTCTGGATCTAAGTCAACAAGTTGGAAGTTGGATGTCTATATTCCGGAATATCAACTCCCCGCCTTTGAGTTCTCATTTCCCCGCAGACTTGTGGTAGAGAGTGCCTGTCTGGATCTAAGTCAAAAAGATGGAAGTTGGATGTCTATATTCCGGAATAACAACTCCCCGACTTTGAGTGCTCATTTCCCCGCAGACTTGTGGTAGAGAGTGCCTGTCTGGAACTAAGTCAAAAAGATGGAAGTTGGATGTCTATATTCCGGAATATCAACTCCCCGACTTTAGGTGCTCATTTCCCCGCACACATGCAGTGGACTTAGCCTGTCTGGAACTAAGTCAACAAGTTGGAAGTTGGATGTCTATATTCCGGAATATCAACTCCCCGCCTTTGAGTTCTCATTTCCCCGTACACATGCAGTGGACTTAGCCTGTCTGGATCTAAGTCAAAAAGATGGAAGTTGGATGTCTATATTCCGGAATATCACCTTGATGCCTACCCAGCTAAGTATGCTCATTTCCCCGCAGAAATTCAGACGAGAGTCCCTGCCTGGATGTATGTCATAAACTTGGAAGTTGAAGTCCAAGTTCCGGAATATCACCATTATGCCTACCTGACTTTGTGTGCTCATTTCCCTGCAGAAATTCAGACGAGAGTCCCTGCCTAGATGTATGTCATAAACTTGGAAGTTGAAGTCCAAGTTCCGGAATATCACCATTATGCCTACCTGACTTTGTGTGCTCATTTCCCCATTTTGTGTTTTATTAAAGAATTTTATTTTCAAAGATATTTGAAAGAAAAACAAATAACATTGTTTAGTTATTTTTTTAATTATTTTTTCATTTATTTCTCATTATTTTTTTCATATTCTTTTTTATTCAAAGTCAAAGAATTTTCTAACATGTTATTTTTTATTATTTACTCATTTCAGAGGTCAATTTTCTGTGTTTCGGGGGACTTGCATCCTCTCTAATGTCATTTGCTTCCACCATGTGCTTCTTGCACTTGCAGCAGCGGTAGACGATGATGATGACCACAGCAAGGACCAGGAGGATGCTCACAACAGCTCCTGAAATCATGCCAACCATGGAAGGAGGAATAATCCGAAGTTCCAAAAAGCACTCCTCGATTCCAACCCGGTTCCTGGCAATGCAGTGGTAAGTCCCCGAGTCACTCTCTTTTGCCCCTGGGATGTGGAGCCTGCCTGCAACAGCATCTAAGCGGGCAGAGGATGGTAGTGTGTAGGGTCCGGTTGCTCTCTGCCAGTTGTTGTCGATGGGGATTGCACCTTCCAGGGCATTGCAGTGCAGCACCACATTTCCGCCCACCTCTGCAGTGCCCTTTGTGTGACAACTTGGCTTGGAGGGAGCATGCATCACCCAGAGGATGACCGCAATTTTCTGGATACCAGGGACCTTCTTCACTTGGCACTTGTAAGTCCCGGAATCTGAAGGTGTCAGTCGTAGCATTTTAATGGAGGCATCTCCTTTCCGTGGATCAGTTGAAGTGAAGTGGACCCTGTCTTTGAGTGGCACGTAGTAGTTATCGTAGATCTGCCCGGCGGTGAACACAATGATTACTGGGTCCTCTTGTAGTCCAGCATTAGACAGCCTAGTCCACTCGACTTCCAGAGGTCCAATGTCATCTGGGGCGAGGGTGAAATGGCATTCCAGGATTGCGCCTCCTCCAACCGCCTTCTCCTCAAGTTTCTTGTCGGTCGAGTTGATCAGGACGCCGCCGCTACATTTGACGAGTAAAATGAGTAAAACTGTGAATATTCGCTTGTCCATTGTTGGGTGTCTTTGGATTCATACCCCTTTTATATGTTTCACAGGCCTGCAGCAGTGCAGACAGTAATTTGCATAACCAATAGATTTGCTCCAGACATTTGAATAACCAATAGATTTGCAGGATGTCAAAATGCACATGTCATCAGTGTTTGAGTTGAAAATGTGGAAGCATATGTAGAAAATGTGGAAGCATATGTAGAAAATGTGGAATTTACTATGCTAAGCTATGATTGGTTCCTGTTCCTTAACTACATTGCTTCACATATGCACCAAGGGTATAAATAGCCAATCCCACATGTCAGCAGCATCAAGCGGAAGGGGTGCATGCATGCTAGAGGTTTTGAGGAAGAAATTCAGGAGTCAATCAGTGGAAGAAATGTCAGGTATGTGGAACTTTTCACTCTGTGTTTTATTTCATGAAGTCATTTATGTCCACAAGTTTTACTGTCAAAATAATATGAAAATGTATACTACTTTCTGGCTTCACCACATAGTGCATGTTCTGGTGCGTCCAGTTCCCCCAAATGAGGTACCCATTGGCCGCCAAAATGTTCAAGAAACTGAAGAAAATGGAGGGTCCTGCAGGCAAGTTTAGTTCCTCTTTTGATACACTGGTATTGTGCATATTACTAATCAGGTGAATTTTACAAAATGATTCCTTTCTCTTGCAGATGCAACTGTGGAAATTGTGACCTGTTCACTTTTTCTATGACTGTTGTCATTTTTGGCATTTTGCTGATGATTTGCTACATTGTAGTTGCCTTGTTATACTACAATGGATGTCTAAATAAACGGCCATTCTAAATACGCTCGTAGCGTAGCTTTTCTGGAGGTTCAGGTTGCTGTTTTGGAACATGTTCAGAAATATGAATACATCTGTTGAAAATATTTGTAACAGACTTTGAATGACGGTTAAAGTTCAAGATTGATGTCACATAACTGTACACATATTTCATTAAAATAAATCTAAATTTCATTTGAGTAGTGATTGCTGAAGTAGTCATGTCTTTAATTCAACTTTTGCATCCATAAAGCTGTCCAAGGCTATTAGCTGTATTAGATTAGATATAACATTACGTAGCTTTTCTGGAAGTTCATGTAGCTTTTCTGGAAGTTCTAGGAAATTTTATTGGAACACTGTGCACCTTTTCTGGAAGTTCATGTTGTCTTTGAATATTGCGTAGCTTTTCTGGAAGTTCATGTAGTTGATTTGGAACATTGTGTAACTTTCCTGGAAGTTCGTGTAGTTGTTGTGGAATATTATGTAGCGTTTCTGGAAGTTCATGTAGAAGTTTTGGAATATTGTGTAGCTTTTCTGGATGTTCATGTAGTTGTTTTGGAATATTGTGTAGCTTTTCTGGAGGTTCATGTAGTGGTTTTGAACATTGCATAGATTTTCTTGTAGTGAACATAATAGCCTATTCAAATTAGGAGGCGTGGTGTATTATCTATGACGTAGGTGAGCTAAGGCTATAAATAATGCCGTTTCTCCATTCAAATCCATAGACACTGCAAGAATCGTCATGCAGCGGATTGAGGAAGCACAGACTAGGACAGCCAAATCCCGCCAGGTGAAGCAGACCCAAAAGAAGCTGGAGAAAAATATTGGGTTGTCTCTGGCTAATCCCAATAACCAGCTAGATAACTCCCAGAACATGGAAGAGGTAAGTAGAATTCTTGGAAGTTGATTTTCACATTAAATGTACATCACAATGTGCAGTTCCTTATAACGCGTATGTCTGGACAGGTACCCACAACATCTGAGGAATCAAAGGACCAAAAGATGAATGCTGAACTCAAACCATGTTCTTTAGAGGATGAATTGGATGAGGAGACAGCAGATGAGGGTGACCGGTTCTCTCAGATCATGCCACCTTACCAGCAGCCCAAGTCCCAGGTATTCCATACGGTGAGTAGAATTCATGGATGTTGCATTGTCGGAATTGACCCTTTTATTACAGTGTGCTTTAGTTCCTAATCATTTATATTTTGCACAGGTCGAGAGTGACAGCGACCCAGAGATGGATGAACTTGAGAACATTCTGATAAATATAGATTTCTCCCAGCTGCTGGAAAAAAGGAAAAGTCCTCCTCAGCCCCTCCCAAGACAGCAAAAGAAAAAGATCCCTCAGAAGGCTCGCAGGATTCAGAAAACAAAAGAGAAGAATAGAAAGAGCAAGAGCAAGACAGGACACAAGAAAAAGAATAGGAAGAAAGTTACAGTGACAAAGAAACTCCACTCTGGCAAACTGCTTCCTGCCAGAACTTCTACAAAGGTAAGACATGACCTGTGGAGGTAATCATATAATTAATTGATTGAATTCACATGGGCTTCTGCTTAATAGTTGACCTCTTAATCTTTACAGTGTCGTAGGAGAAGTTTGTGCTTTTCGCCAGAATTCCTAGCCATGCTCAGACTGGCCTTCCAATTTGACATCCAGAAAAAGGTAATCAGGAAACAGAGTATTGAAAAGACCCTTAAAAAAAACCCAGCACTTCTTAGAATGTGCAGAAAGATGAATATATCTGTTGAAAATGTTCGTAACAGACTTCGAATGATGGTTAAAGAAGAAGATTGATGTCAAAACTGTACACATATTTCATTAAAATGTTTGATTACTGAAGTACTCATGTCTTTAATTCACCTTTGCATCCATAAAGCTGTCCAAGGCTATTAGTACTGTATTAGATGAACATAGTGTATTTTTCCTGGATGTTTATGTTAATAATTGTTTTGGAACACTGTGTAGCTTTTCTGGAAGTTCATGTAGTTGATTTGGAACATCGTGTAGCTTTTCTGGAAGTTGATGTAGTTTATTTGGAACAATTGTGTAGCTTTTCTGGAAGTTGATGTAGTTGTTGTGGAATATTGTGTAGCTTTTCTGGAAGTTGATGTAGCTGTTGTGGAATATTGTGTAGCTTTTCTGGAAGTTGATGTAGTTGATTTGGAACAATTGTGTAGCTTTTCTGGTAGTGAACATAATTGGCCCATTCTAAATAGGAGGCAGGTTAACTCGTCTGTATAAATAGCAAGGTTTGGCACTTCATCATTCTTTTCCACAATTGTGACCATGAAGGTAGGGATATATCTCATTACATCTTCTTTTCTGAAAGCATATGTAGTTCTCTTGGAACGTATTGTAACTTTCCTGGAAGTTCATGCAGTTGATTTGGAACATTGTGTAGCTTTTCTGGAAGTCGATGTTGTGGAATAATGTGTAGCTTTTCTGGAAGTTGATGTAGTTTATTTGGAACAATTGTGTAGCTTTTCTGGAAGTTGATGTAGTTGTTGTGGAATATTGTGTAGCTTTTCTGGAAGTTGATGTAGCTGTTGTGGAATATTGTGTAGCTTTTCTGGAAGTTGATGTAGTTGATTTGGAACAATTGTGTAGCTTTTCTGGTAGTGAACATAATTGGCCCATTCTAAATAGGAGGCGGGTTAACTCGTCTGTATAAATAGCAAGGTTTGGCACTTCATCATTCTTTTCCACAATTGTGACCATGAAGGTAGGGATATATCTCATTACATCTTCTTTTCTGAAAGCATATGTAGTTCTCTTGGAACGTATTGTAACTTTCCTGGAAGTTCATGCAGTTGATTTGGAACATTGTGTAGCTTTTCTGGAAGTTAATGGTAGGGACATATCTCAGTATATCTGCTTTCTTGGAACACTGTGTAGCTTTTCTGGAAGTTGATGTAGTTGTTTTGGAATATTTCGTAGCTTTTCTGGAAGTTGATGTAGCTGTTGTAGAATATTGTGTAGCTTTTCTGGAAGTTCATGTACTTGACTTGGAAAATTGTGTATCTTTTGTGCAATAAAAGTCAGTTATTGGGTATCAAAAAGCTAAAATAATATTGTCACAAATATTTCTGTCTCTTTTATACCTATATCAATAACAGCAAAAGACGAAGTGTCCAAAGTGCCTCGATTCCTTTTCAAACTTATCACGTCACCTCCAATATGTCCACAAAATTACTGATGCTCATGAAAGGAGATTACAAGCTGGGGTGAGATCAGTACGGTATGGAGGGAAGTTGTGCTGCCCAATAGCCAACTGCACCAGTACGCCATATTCAAGACTGGACAAGCATTTAATATCCATGCACAAACAAAAGGTTTTACTTTTACAATTGATCATATGTTATTGGAAGATGTATTTTGCTACGTTAATACAATTTGAAACACAATCTTAACTCAATAAAGTATCTATCTATCTATCTATCTATCTATCTTTTAACAGGGTTCACGCCTAAAAAAGACCCTAAAGCTTGCCAAAAAAAAAGCCATTCTTGAGGCCTTGATAGAGGCTGAGAGGGCTGCTTCCACCTCAGGTCCCAGCGTGCCACCACCATCAGGGAATGCTTCCACCTCAGGTCCCAGCGTGCCACCACCATCAGGGAATGCTTCCACCTCAGGTCCCAGCGTGCCACCACCATCAGGGAATGCTTCCACCTCAGGTCCCAGCGTGCCACCACCATCAGGGAACGCTTCCACCTCAGGTCCCAGCGTGCCACCACCATCAGGGAATGCTTCCTCAGGTCCCAGCGTGCCACCACCATCAGACCAAAACATTGAAAACCTGCAAAATCAGCTAAATGCGATGAAGCAAGAGGTCAAAATGTTATGGAAAGAGGTGAAGTACCTCAAGGCCCGTGCTAAGGATAAAGGTTTGCAGTCTGCTCCTTCCTCACCTCTGCCTCAGCCCTCCTCACCACCACGTTCTCCATCAGAGCATTCCACATCACTCCCTCCTCCTTCCCCATCTGTGCCTGTGGATCAATCTCCACTCCCTCCTCTGATCTCTCCACTGGCCTCTCCCAGCATGACGAAGCCTTCAACACCTGTGCCTGCTGAAACAGAGGAGACTTCAGGAGTTCCAAAAGAGACACCCCTGCCTAATCTGGGTAAGTTAATTAAAATGTTTGTTTGGAAGTTTAGGGGTACCCAAATTGAACACACTTTGGGGCCTAGGGATAGCCCCATGTAGATAGATAGATACTTTATTGATCCCAAGGGGAAATTCAAGGTCTCAGTAGCATACAGACATACAAGGATACAAGGATACAAGGAAGTTTATTGTCACATGCATATAGTTACTGGAAGTAAGAAATGCAGTGAAATTAAGTATGGTGTCAGCCTATTTGTGCATTTATGGGGGGGGTAAAAAGTGCAGTAGAAGAGGGGTTTAGTAGATTAAGTGGCAAGGGCTGCATAAGAAAGGTGGGGGAGGATTGCAATTGGGGGGGGGGGCACCAACAAGGAGCACCCAAGAGCAACAGGGGCAAGGAAAAACTCCCTTACCAAGGAAGAAACCTTGGGCATATCCACGGCTCAAGGGGCTAACGCAACTGCCAAGGGTCTTGGTGTGTGTGTTTGGGGGATGACAAGGGAGATGGGATAGTGTGCTGTGTATGTGGGGAGAGGGCAGTGTGCAATATGTGTGTTGGAGAAGCTTCCTCATGAGACAATGTGCTGTGTATTGGGGGGCGGGGGCAGTGTGCTGTAAGTATGTTGGGGATGTGTGTTGGAGAAGCTTCCTGATGAAATAATGTGCTGTGTATGTAGGGGAGAGGGGGGGGGGCAGTGTACTGCAAGTATGATGTATGTGAGTGATGACAGTGAAGATGTGTGTGTGGGCGGGAGGGGAGTGGAGCAGTGACTGTGTGTGTGTAGTGTGTGTGTGGGTAGGTGGGGGCAGTATGCTGTAAGTATGTAAAGGATGTGTGTTGGAGAAGATCCTGAAGACAATGTGCTGTGTATGTGGGGGGGGGGGGGCAGTGTGCTGTAAGTATGTTGGGGATGTGTGTTGGAGAAGCTTCCTGATGAAATAATGTGCTGTGTATGTAGGGGAGAGGGGGGGGGGCAGTGTCCTGCAAGTATGATGTATGTGAGTGATGACAGTGAAGATGTGTGTGTGGGCGGGAGGGGAGTGAAGCAGTGACTGTGTGTGTGTGTGTGTATAGTGTGTGTGTGGGTAGGTGGGGGCAGTATGCTGTAAGTAAGTAGAGGATGTGTGTTGGAGAAGATCCTGAAGACAATGTGCTGTGTATGTAGGGAGGGGGGGGCAGTGTGCAGCAAGTATGTAGAGGAGGCTTACTGTAGCAAGCAGTGTGCTGTATGTATGTGAGGTGATGACAGTGATGATGTAAGAGTGTGTGTTTTTTGTGTGTGTGTGTGTTGGGGATGGGGGGGGGACAGAAAGGCTAGGCAATCAAGGACATGGGTAGATAGATGGAGGAGAAATCAAAAATAATAAATAAAAAGTTCTATAGAGATGTGCAAAAGTTGGAGAAAGTCAGATATGTGTGTGTGTGTGTGTGTGTGTGTTTTGACTTGTGATGAATAAGAAAATAAATAAAAGGTCTGCAGCATAGGGAGAGGGATGTAAAAGTGCTAAAAGTCATGTAGGTGTGTGTGTGTGTGTGTGTGTGGGGGGGGGGGTCATGAGTGCTGAGGAGTGGATGAGTGCAAAGTCAGTATAGTGTGAGTTCAGAGTTGGGAAATGTTTGAGAGTGCTGAGGAGTGAATGTGTGCAAAGTCAGTATAGTGTGAGTTCAGAGTTCGGATGGCCTGGGGATAAAAACTTCTCCTGAGTCTCTCAGTTCTGGCTTTGTGACTACATAGGCGTCTTCTTGATTTCAGCGGTAGGAATAATCCATTGTTAGGATGAGAAGAGTCCTTCAGAATCTTTTGGGCTCTTAGGAGTACTCTTCTGGAATAGATTTCTTGTAGAGCAGGGAGTTGAGTTCTTATAGTACGTTCAGCTGAGCGCACTACTCTCTGCAGAGTACTACAATCTCTAACTGTGGAGTTCCCATACCAGGTGATGATGCTACCAGTTAGAACACTCTCAACCGCTGAAGTGTAGAAGGCCTTCATGATGGATGTAGAAACTTTGAATTTCCTTAGCTGACGAAGGAAGTAGAGTCGTTGTCTGGACTTCTTCAGAACATGTTGAGTGTTAACAGTCCATGTTAAGTCTTCAGTAATGTGGACACCAAGGTATTTAAAACTTGTGACTCTCTCTACAGGTTGCCCGCTGATCATTAGTGGGGTGTAACTGTAGTTCTGCTGCTTCCTTCTGTAATCCACTACCATTTCCTTGGTTTTATTGATATTCAGTGTCAAGCTGTTAGATTGACACCACTGTGCCACCTCATCAACCTGATCCAAGTAGAGCTGTTCATTGTTGTTACTAATCAGGCCCAAGATCACTGTGTCATCTGCAAACTTGATGATGGAGGTATGACTACTGTTGGCTTTGCAGTCATGTGTGTAGATGTTGTACAGCAGTGGACTCAAAACACAGCCTTGGGGAGCACCAGTGCTGATGGTTAATGAGTCAGATGTCAGACCCCCCACTCTAACCACTTGTGAACGGTTGGTGAGGAAGTCAAATATCCAGTGACACAGGGTGGTGTTCAGTCCTAAGGCCTTCATCTTTGTGACCAAGGTGAGAGGTACTATCGTGTTGAATGCTGAACTAAAGTCAATGAACAGCATCCTCACATAATTCCCATTCCCCTCCTCCAGGTGAGTTAAGGTGGTGTGCATGAGGTTTGAGATGGCATCCTCTGTAGACCTGTTGGCTCTGTAAGCAAATTGGAGGGGGTCGAAGGAGGCAGGGAGGGATGAGCAGATAATGTTTTTCACAAGCTTCTCAAAACACTTCATCACTGTAGACGTCAGGGCTACTGGGCGGTAGTCATTCAGACATGATGGACTTTTGTTTTTCGGTACTGGAACAATAACAGACTGCTTGAGGCAAGTAGGAACTGTCTCTTGAGTCAATGATGTGTTAAAGATATAAGTGAACACAGGAGCTAACTGAGCAGCGCAGGATTTCAAAATCCTGTTAGAAATTCCATCCGGTCCAGCAGCTTTTCTACAATTAACCCTCCTAAAGGCATTGCTCACATCGACCTCAGAGACACAGAAAGGTGCATCCTCATTTGCTTCACATGCTGCAGCTAGTGCAAGATAGTCTGTGTTTTTCATGTCAAAGCGAGCATAAAAAGCATTAAGTTCATCAGGGAGGTCTTTACTCACATTCATCATATGAGGGGACTTTCTTTCAAAGCCAGTGATGGTTCGGAGTCCTTTCCACACTCGTGCTGGATCACCCTCCAAGAAATCAGCTTCAACTTTGTCTCTATAGCGCCGCTTAGCATCTTTAATAGCTCTACGTAAACTATAAGATGCTGCTTTGTAATCCGTCATATCCCCTGAAATAAGCCCAGCATTATATAAGTCATGGTGCGTGTCTTTAATGCCGTTCTCACTTCTCTATCCACCCATGGCTTCTGGTTAGGGAAGCTTCGGATCTTTACAGTTGGGATGATGGAATCAGTTAGCATATTGATGTAACTCAATGATACTTCCGTAAACTCATTGATGTCAGCAGAGTTCGTCTTGAACATCTCCCAGTCAACGTTGCTAAGAGCGTCCTGTAGCCTGGCTTAGTCAGTCAGTCCAGCGCTTGACCTCCTTCGTCACTGGGGGTCCCGTCTGACTTCTCTGCTTGTACATAGGCAGAAGGAAAACAGCGGCATGGTCTGATTTTCCGAAAGCTGGTAGAGACTTAGCTTTGTAACTGTTCTTGAACTGTGTGTAGCAGTGATCCAGTGTGTTGTCACCACGTGTAGGGAAGTGAATGTGTTGAATAAATTCAGGCATGGACCGGTTCAGATGTACTTGATTGAAATCACCGGCCACAATAAGCGCTGCTTCAGGGTGCGTATGTTGTTGTCTATTTAACACTTCTTGCAGTTCTGAAACCGCAGCATCTGTGTTGGCTTGTGGAGGAATGTAGACAGCGTTGAATATTACCGAAGTAAACTCACGGGGCAGGTAGAAGGGTCGACAGACGACCGCTAGATGTTCTAGATGAGGCGAGCAGGACTTTGAGAGAACGGTGACATTTCTAGGATCACACCACTTGCTGTTCGTCATGATGCAAACACCGCCACCTTTCGATTTCCCAGATTCCTCAGTCCTGTCAGAGCGAGCAGCAGAGAAAAACTCCACCGGAGTGATGGCACAGTCCGGTACAAGTTCAGTTAGCCATGTCTCAGTAAAGCATAGAATGTTACAGTCCCTGATGTCTCTTTGAAACTGTATCCTCGCTCTTAGTTCATCCATCTTGTTAACAAGAGACTGGACATTGGCTAGGAGAATGCTAGGCAGTGGAGGCCTATGAGCTCTATTCCTCAATCTGTTACGGGCCCCGGCTCGTTTTCCTCGGTGTTTTTTCCTTCTGCGCCGAGATGCGTCTCCATGGTTCCCTGATGCATCTCGGAGAATCTCAGTCGGCCAGGTAGAATCGTCAATTAAAACATCCCGAAACAAAAAAGGCAATTCATTTCCGATGTTTCTGAGTGTAACGCCATCATACGTAATCAGTGCAGTGGAAAAGTGCAAAAAATTAGGGGTTAATAAAAGGTAAAAGAGTAAATATAAGCACAAATTAGGCGGAGCAACCAAAAAGGCGTCCGAACGCGGCGGCGCCATGGCAACGCAGAAACATCACACACAACATGCACTTACTTGTTGCTGCTTCTCTACTTAGGGTTGACAGGGTAACAGAAAAGAACTGAGACAAGAAGGCACTCAATTAGGAAAAGAGATTAGGCTGGGGTATTCCAAATGTTTTCTTAACTATTTTTCAGATAATGTGCTCGACCACTTTGAAGCCAGCCTCATTGGACCAAATCAGTCTCGACAGGCAATTCGAAATATAAAACAAAGAAAAAGTTATGTAAAGGAATTCCTTCTCTATATGTCAGGAAACAAGGGGGACATCAACAAGAGCTTCAATTTCCTAAATGATATCCACAAACTAAATAGGTGTGTTGTTTTCACTATCTTCAGTATGAAACATGAATACACTTTAAAGTTTTGAAAATACAGCCCATATTTGAAGTCCTCATATATTCCTTTCCATTTGTTTTTCTGAATCTGAAATGGCAGACTGAAGCCAACCAGTCAGGTGCATATCATTTTGGACATTGAGGCCTTCTTGAGATTCGTGAAACTCCATAGCTCTAGGCTCACTCCCAAAAAAATTGCCTGCCTAATGGAAAAGTTGTCCTTGTGGAAAAAATGCTTAGGGCCCCGAGTTGTCATTCAAAGACAGGAGTTCCGAAGGGCTAAATGTGGTAAGTTTGAATGAAAAGAGTTGCTGATAAAAGAGGTATGCTGTATGCTGAGTAGGAACGCCTGAAGTGCCCTTGAGCAAGGCACCTAACCCTTCACTGCCCCCTTGATCACCGCTGTAGCAGGTAGCTCACTGCGTCAGGATTAGTGTGTGCTTAACCTCACTGTGTGTTCACTGTGTGCTGAGTGCGTTTCACTAATTCACAGATTGGGATAAATGCAGAGACCAAATTTCCCTCATGGGATCAAAAGAGTATATATATTTATACTTAGTCTCAACATGGTATACTGCTTTCTCTTACAGCAAAAATCATACCTCCTGTACAACTGCTGGCCTTCATTCAGCAAACCAATGCCTTACTGCCTGAAAATCTGAAGGACCTTAAAGACAACCCAGCTGATCCATCTCGGCTGAATCGTGTTGTAGGTCTGTTGGTGGGGGGCATGGTGGCAACAACAGGCCACCGAAAGTGCATCTTCCTGGGCATGACGGTAGGGGATGTCGAAAAGGCAGAGGCCTACAAGGGCAGTTTTACCATTACGGTGAGTACATCAAATGCGGCCAATGCATACATGCAAAGTTCTAGCAACCTGTCTGGTGAAGTTTGTCTTTACTTATACCTGTACATTTTCTCAGGTACCCTTGCACAAAACCGTCAAGACCTTTGGGGCTGCCAAGGTCTGCATTGGCAAAGAGCTGTTCAAGAATCTCAAGGACTTTTGCATGTTGAGACCCAGCCTCCGTGGCTATGACAAAGCACAAACATTATTTTTCAACTCAACAGGCCACGAGATGACAAGAATGGGAGTGTTTGTGGGTCGTATGTGGGGGGAATGCGGACTTCCAGGCACTCCAACATTAAAAGATATACGGACAGCCATTTCAACCCATGTATGTTCCTATCATCTTTACCAAAAAGCTGTTAAAAACATTTTCTATATCCATAAAGCTCTCTCTCTCTTTCTCTCCCACAGACAGATGTGGCACTTCCTTTCGATAAAAGGCAGGATGTCTGCAGAGCGATGGCCCATGACCCGAAGACTGCCAGCTTATACTATGTGCCTGATGCCAGTGGCAGACAATCAGGACAATCAGGCTAGACATATTGAAGTCCCTAATGGCCTCAGTCAAGCCACGTAAAAGTAGGTCTCGTTTTTGGTGTTTTCTTGATTTTGTAACCAGTGTCATGATATGTTTTCTAAGTGTCTGGTGAATTATGCAGAGAAACAGCTTCATCCTCACCATGGTAATGATAATGACTGACTGACTCTATTATTATGTTACATGTTCCAAATGTAAAGCACTTTGAGCTGCATTCTGTGTGTGAAAGGTGCTATACAAATAAAGCTCATCATTATTATTATCATTATTATTATTATTATGGTGTGCCAGGGGTCTCAGAGGAGACACAGGATCAGGTGACAATAAATCATTCAGGTGACGGTGAGGATCAGGATGCAATTGAGCAGGACCAGGAGACAAATGCAGAGGTGTCTGAGGAGGGTCAGGTGAAGGAGGTAATGGAGCAGGACCAGGAGACAAATGCAGAGGTGTCTGAGGAGGGTCAGGTGAAGGAGATAATGGAGCAGGGTCAGGAGGAAGCAAAGTCTGAGTTCAGTAGCTTTGAGCGTAGCAATATCAACCCATGTATGTTCCTATCAACTAAGATTAGATTCAACTTTATTGTCATTGTTCAAGTAAGGACAACAAGTACAACAAAATGCAAATGTATAGAAAATGTTTATATCAGCTTTTTGGTAAAGCACTTTTAATGATTGCACTACTGTTTAGATGCTTATCACTCAAAGTGCTTTACCAAAAAGATGATGTAAACATTTTCTATATCCATAAAGCTCTTTCTCTCCCACAGACAGAGGTCACACTTCCCTTTGAAGATGGGCAGAGTCAAGTCTCAGAAGCAATGGCCCTTGACTTGATGAGTCCAGGAAAAAGTAATGTGCCTGAGTTCACAGCCAAACGGTCCCCATTCTTCAAGTTGGAGATATTGAGATCCCTAAGTCGATCGATCAATCTACCAAGTGGGTCTCGTTTTTGGTGTTTTCTTGATTTTGTAACCATTGTCATGATATGTTTTCTAAGTGTCTGATTGTACTTTAATCCTTACCATGATGTGCCAGGCATCCAGGAGGACCAGGACGAAGCACAGTCTCAGACCAGTGAGTCTGGGAACTCCTCACCATCCTCCTCAGATTTTACAGAGGAGGGTCAGGGGAAGAAGGACCAGGAGGAAGCACAGTCTCAGACCAGTGAGTCTGGGAACTCCTCCTCACCATCCTCCTCAGATTGTACAGAGGAGGGTCAGGGGAAGAAGGACCAAGAGGAAGCAGAGTCTCAGTCAAGTGAGTCTGGGAACTCCTCACCCTCTTCCTCAGAGTCTGAGTAGGTGGGTGTGGAGGAGAAAGAAAGTGAGCTTGAGTCCCATAGCTCAAGTGAAGACAGCCAGGAGCCAGGAGAAGCCTAACCCTAGTCAGGGGAAACAAAGCAAGAACCAAGTCAAGGACATTGGACAATAATTGCGACTTCGGTTTCAGTTTTATTTAAACTTTTAATTTTGTATTTCTTTTAATGGTAACAAAGCTGTTGAAGCAAAGTTGTACATCCAACAACTGTGTCAATAAAAAAGTTGATAAACGGTAATAAAAGCTATTTTTTTACTCAAAAAACATTATTAAAACTCAAAAAAAGTTGTAAAAGTAAAATAAGTTGGAAGTAGAAGTCCAAGTTAATAAAAAAGTTGATAAAACATAATAAAAGCTTTTTTTGACTCAAAAAACATTAGTTAAACGTAAAAGTAAAAAGTTGGAAGTCCAAGTTCCGGAATATCACCTTGCACCCTACCTTGGGTGCTCGTTTCCCCACAGAGATGCAGAGGGTCCCTGCCTGGACCAAGGTAAAAGAGTTGGAAGCAAAGGTACAAGTTCCGGAATATCACCCGGCACCCTACCCGACTTTGGGTGCTTGTTTCCCCACAGAGATTCAGTAGAGGGTCCCTGCCTGGATCTAGGTAAAAGAGTTGGAAGCAAAGGTACAAGTTCCGGAATATCACCCGGCACCCTACCCGACTTTGGGTGCTTGTTTCCCCACAGAGATTCAGTAGAGGGTCCCTGCCTGGATCTAGGTAAAAGAGTTGGAAGCAAAGGTACAAGTTCCGGAATATCACCCGGCACCCTACCCGACTTTGGGTGCTTGTTTCCCCACAGAGATTCAGTAGAGGGTCCCTGCCTGGATCTAGGTAAAAGAGTTGGAAGCAAAGGTACAAGTTCCGGAATATCACCCGGCACCCTACCCGACTTTGGGTGCTTGTTTCCCCACAGAGATTCAGTAGAGGGTCCCTGCCTGGATCTAGGTAAAAGAGTTGGAAGCAAAGGTACAAGTTCCGGAATATCACCCGGCACCCTACCCGACTTTGGGTGCTTGTTTCCCCACAGAGATTCAGTAGAGGGTCCCTGCCTGGATCTAGGTAAAAGAGTTGGAAGCAAAGGTACAAGTTCCGGAATATCACCCGGCACCCTACCCGACTTTGGGTGCTTGTTTCCCCACAGAGATTCAGTAGAGGGTCCCTGCCTGGATCTAGGTAAAAGAGTAGGAAGCAAAGGTACAAGTTCCGGAATATCACCCGGCACCCTACCCGACTTTGGGTGCTTGTTTCCCCACAGAGATTCAGTAGAGGGTCCCTGCCTGGATCTAGGTAAAAGAGTTGGAAGCAAAGGTACAAGTTCCGGAATATCACCCGGCACCCTACCCGACTTTGGGTGCTTGTTTCCCCACAGAGATTCAGTAGAGGGTCCCTGCCTGGATCTAGGTAAAAGAGTTGGAAGCAAAGGTACAAGTTCCGGAATATCACCCGGCACCCTACCCGACTTTGGGTGCTTGTTTCCCCACAGAGATTCAGTAGAGGGTCCCTGCCTGGATCTAGGTAAAAGAGTAGGAAGCAAAGGTACAAGTTCCGGAATATCACCCGGCACCCTACCCGACTTTGGGTGCTTGTTTCCCCACAGAGATTCAGTAGAGGGTCCCTGCCTGGATCTAGGTAAAAGAGTTGGAAGCAAAGGTACAAGTTCCGGAATATCACCCGGCACCCTACCCGACTTTGGGTGCTTGTTTCCCCACAGAGATTCAGTAGAGGGTCCCTGCCTGGATCTAGGTAAAAGAGTTGGAAGCAAAGGTACAAGTTCCGGAATATCACCCGGCACCCTACCCGACTTTGGGTGCTTGTTTCCCCACAGAGATTCAGTAGAGGGTCCCTGCCTGGATCTAGGTAAAAGAGTTGGAAGCAAAGGTACAAGTTCCGGAATATCCTCATCCCAATATGTTGAAAACACAAACATGTTTTTACGTGGAGCACATCTGCCATCTAATGGTGAAATAAGACATTGCACTTTAAAATATTTGAATATTCAATTTTTTTGATAAAATATTAATAATTTCTGAGTTCTGATCATTGTAAAATAATCTGTTATGTCAAAAGATAGAAATTAAAGCAGAATATCAAAGTAATTTGCTTTATATTTGGATATATTGAAGTTTTTGTTACTTCCAAAAACGATACACTAAATTGTGGAATTCTTTCCAGAATTTCTACTTTGGCGATTATAAATTTATGCTAGCTGATCCTAATTAGGGTCATAACGTTATAGCTTCTACCGTTCACATTTTAGTTAAAGCTAGCAAATATGCTCCTGTTTTTATTTTAACAAATGTTTAACGTTGTACACCGCTTGTTTGTGTATCAAATAGGCCAGGCTATGTTTTCATTCTACGCTCCTGATTCTTACGTAGCCTAAGTAAACACTATCACGGTATGCTATAGTTCGTCTGTTGATGGGTTTCATCAGGTCCCTTTCCACAGGTGTATACAATCAAGCACCTAGATTATGAATGCATTAGTGCTTTATTAATACTCCTGTGGAAAGGGACCTTATGAAAGCCATGAATAGGCTACTGTTAGGAAATGGACCATACGACTAAAGTCTTGTTAAAACACACTACATAAGTTGAGCTATAATGTTTGTGTTGTCAACATAGGCTACAATGTTTACTTGGCCTACTCATTTCTGCATTGTTCTGGTCTACAAATTAAAGTGTAGCCTGGCCCGAGAATCAAGCTTTCCAGTTGTAGTAGCCTACATTGTAATCTGTAGAAAAAAATGTGGCTGACAGACCTAGCAAGCTGTTCAAGTTATAGCAGTTGGTTATCAAGATACTTAGTATCAGAATGATCCGTCCTTACTCATATGATTATCAACAGCAACAACAAACCCATTGCCTGCAAAGTTTTCTAAGCTGTTAACGTTTTATATGTAAAAAAAATATGATCAACTATCCTTAAACTGAAAACAATAAAACACAGAATTCTGCTTTGTTTGCAATTTAATACTATAGGCTAGTATTTAAGCTTAACTACCAGTAGCTTGATGGTACAACAATTGGATTATACCCTACCTATTTTTATATAGTCCTAGAATTGTTGAGAGAATTGTTTAAAGCTTAAACTGTTTACGATGTTAGTCGTTAGGTTAAAAATGTGTCAGCCTAATGTAATGTAACAACTTCACTTAAATAAATGAGTTGTATTGAACAGTTGTACTATTGCAGACATTCCTTGTATTGTTTTGGTATAACTGTTAAAATTGTTTGCTTTTGTCTTTTAGGTTCCAGACCAGACCAGTGGTGATGACCGTGTATGACATTACGTGTGTGGCTGTCTGTGTGCACACCTGTCAACCAATCTCTGACAATGTTGCTAGCAACATACCTACTAACATACATTCTTACAAACATGTGACCATATCTCAACATATCTGTGCACATACCATTTAACCATACTGAGACTTATCCGAGATCTACACTGAGACATTGTAACTTGTATACTTGTGAATCATTCATACCTCTGCTGTAACAACTATGAAACATACCTGTGCTGTTAGATCACTCTTTTTAGACCTGAGCTGTGCTGTGTGAAAAATAAGATTCTAACCTAAGTTCTGTCTAAAACTGATCATCTGAAGGGCTGACTCTTTTATTCTTCAGTGTATATATCACCATCAAATTTGACCTAATACCATTAACTGAGGCCTCTAGCTGTTGCTGCCAGTTCAGATTTACCACTGATAAATAGATCTGTCTTAGGATAATATGATTGGCATTATCAAGTTCTGTATATATATACACAACTGTGATTTTTACTTCAAGCTTACATTGGTAAGTGTTCATTGGTGTATTCTGAGTATCATTCTGTTGTATTAAAACAAAGAATGTTGATCAATATTGAATTGACAATTTATTTTTACTGACTTGTCATATACTCTAAGCTAACATCTAACCAAGTAAGTGGTTTTCAAGAATACTGTAAGACTGTGTAATCTGAATAATCATACTGTAAGTAATATAATGTTATACACAGCAGCTTTTTTGCATTTACATGCAATGGTAATTCCCTGGAATTGCATTTTCTAGTTTACTCAGTTGTTCAAGTCAGACGAGAAACACAAGTGCTACAGAGAAGAACTCTTCGCAGCACCCAAGGCGTCCACGGCTTTATGTGTTCTCAGACCAGACTCTGAGCAAAGATTGAGGACAGCGTAAAATTAAGATATCCAGTTAAGGTTAGCGAAGTGTTGAGTTTTAGGAGTCAGGCCGTGTAGGGGTTAGGCTCAGAATTAAGTTTAGATATAGGGTTAAATTATTATCGGCTCAGTTGTTCAAGTCAGAAGAGAAACACAAGTGCTACAGAGGAAACTTCTTCGCGGCACCCAAGGTGTCCACGGCTTTATGTGTTCTCAGACAAGACTCTGAGCGAGGATTGGGGGCAGAGTAAAAATGGCTATTTCTCTATTTTAAAATGTTTTAGGGTGTGATTTACCTAGGGTTAGGTTAGGGGAAAAAATCCGCGGCCCCAACGATGTTGAGGCTCACGTTGTGCACGGTCCTTCCCAGAAGGCCAAGGCCGCCCACTGTCCCCCTTCATCAGAGTCCCCCCACACACACACGCAATGCCAAAATAGGCTTTAGAATTAGCAAGTTAGCTATTGGTTGGGGTTAGGGTTTAGGTAAGGGTGTAGGCTAGTCCAAGATAGACTTTAGGCCAATGTCATGCCATGAATTTGGCTATGACGATAAAAACATTCCCCAAATAGGGTTTATTTTAGGCAAAATAGCCTTAGGTTTAGGCAAAATAGCCTTAGTATTTTTTCCATGCTGTAAACAGCTATGGGAGTTCCAAAAATTAGGGATAGCAATTTCATGCACCCTGGGTTGCAACGTTTCGACTCTTTTCGGTCTTCATCAGGCACAGGGGCATGTTGCTCCTTCAGTAGTCTGGGACAGAATGAGGGCTTTAGTGTGAAGCTCCTCCTATTTATAACTTTTGCTCTCTTGAACTTAGAGTTAGCATATTTTAGCTTAGGTTCCTCTGGTTAGCTTTTGGTTTTTTCGTGTAAGTCTTTAGTCCACTTGCTTTAGTTCTCTTTGGCATTTTTTTAGCCCTTAGTTTTATTTAGGTTTCCACTTGCTTTAGGTCTCTTTGGCATTTTTTTAGCCCTTAGTTTCCACTTGCTTTAGGTTTCTTTGGCATTTTTCTAGCCCTTAGTTTCATTTAAGTTTCAGCTACCAGGTAAGTATGTTTTTGTTTTTTTGTTTTTTTTGTCTGTAGTCCCACTTTAACCATTTTCTTTTTCCCTTTTTGTCCCTTCTCCTTTAGGTGTAGGGAAGACACCCGAATCAGAGGGCCGCAGGTTAACCAAGGCCAACCAGGAGGCACAGGCTGGTTAGGTTAGGGGAAAAAATCCGCGGCCCCAACGATGTTGAGGCTCACGTTGTGCACGGTCCTTCCCAGAAGGCCAAGGCCGCCCACTGTCCCCCTTCATCAGAGTCCCCCCACACACACGCAATGCCAAAATAGGCTTTAGAATTAGCAAGTTAGCTATTGGTTGGGGTTAGGGTTTAGGTAAGGGTGTAGGCTAGTCCAAGATAGACTTTAGGCCAATGTCATGCCATGAATTTGGCTATGACGATAAAAACATTCCCCAAATAGGGTTTATTTTAGGCAAAATAGCCTTAGGTTTAGGCAAAATAGCCTGTAAACAGCTATGGGAGTTAGGGTTAGGAGCGAACACCTACACACCAGGACGTTTCCGGGAAAGCCAGCTCAAACACACAACACTGCATCCCTGAGGTGTGGAGTAGGCATCCCACTGCATCATCACAGGCTTGCATTTAAAACAAATAAGCCACAAAAGGTTCAAATTCCTGCCCAGAAAGGCCTCTCTAAGATGGGCTTGAACATGTGCTGAAATGGGGTGAAAAAACATTACCCGGGCTCACACACACACACACGCGCACACACACACTGGGGTGAGAGAGTACTGTTTGGGTGCTGCTTGGGTGCTGCATAGAGGCGGAGAGGTGTACATGTGCTCCCCGAGCTCACACACACACACACTGGGGTGAGAGAGTACTGTTTGGGTGCTGCTACATAGAGGCGGTGTGTGTGTGTGTGCTCCCCGGGTGTGAGAGAGTTCTCTTGGGCCTAACATAGCATGTCGATCGGCTCGCCGAGACGAGAAAAACGGTGTAAAAATTATCGGGGGGGGGGCATACGCATAAGTAGGGAGTTCGAAGCCGAATGGTATTCAAAATCACCGATATTCACCGGAAAATCTTTGAACGTTTTTTATTTCTATTCTATAAACGTTTTCAATATGGAAGCTTACACACTCACAGTTCAACATTGGACTATAACAACACATATAATCTTGTTCTATGGATTATTACGGACATTTCAAGACCAGGCAAGCCATATGAATATATTGTTATGGGTGTACACAAGGATTAGAAGGCAATGATGCAGGGTGGGGGAGGTGTTTTTTTGAGGGGGGCATATCAGCATAAATTACTCACTGTAGCTCACACCACACAGTTTGACATGGAATGGTGGATATCTTTGGAATCCTGAGCCCCGTAGCTTTTTATTGATGTATGGGATGTCAATATTACATGAAGTAATGAGCCTACCCATTGATTTAATACACCCCACCACTCCCCCCCTCCCCCCAACTGGCGCGCCGGCGTTCCGCTGCAAACTAACTGGTTATGTAGAATGGATATGACTTTAACACGCTAGCTTAACAGCAAAATGTCATTAGAATAACCTTAAAACCAAATAATGTTGCATGATTAAGATAGATGTTCTGGCAGCAGCATTAGCAATGGGCTAATGAACATCAGCCATTTCGATACATTTTAATAGAGAAAATGGTAAACTTGATAATAGCTAGCCCTCTTTGCTACGATTTTACTTCATCTTACACTGTTGTTGAACATGCATGGGTGATCGAAAGTGTCCGTTCGATCTTCCAGTTTAATTTGATACCATTGCCATTTTTCCAGCTGTAAAATTGAGCATATTAGCCAACATGCTACGAATTCGCATACATTTCAATCGGAAGTAGCCTATCAATCCCGCTCGTTTTCTTCTACGTAGGCCTACAGACATTTACTACATACTACTCTAATATGTTGATAGCACATCGATATATAGGCAAATGCAAAACATAGCCTACCTAGCACATCGATATGTTAAATGCAAAACATAGCCTACCTCTGGCGCAATCGGCTCCTCTCTCAGTGGTTGCAAAGCGCTGAAGCAGTAGACTACACTCCAGGCAACAGAATATTGCGGGGGAAATTTGAAAAACCCAGGCCACGCCTCCTCTTCTCGCTGATTAGACGGACGAGAGAACCAATGGAATACAATGCTGCCCGCAGAAGATATTTCAATAACTAAAAGACCCATCTGCATAACAACCCTCATAGTAATAGGTATATTTAAAATTTTCCAAATGTATTTATTTTTTGCTTTTATTTTTCCTTCCAACTTGCTAAGGCCCCCCTGGCACCCCCTCGCGGCCCCCACTTTGAAAACCACTGAGCTAGCCAACTATGCTTCTTTGTGTACAATATTTCCAGGCTTCAACCAGAGAAGCTGAATGTGGTAGAGTTGTAATAGAAATAGTAGGCCTAAGCTATAGGCTAATCTGCATAAAGTGTGCTGTCATAAATATCAGACATTCAGTATTCTCTCTTACTAGGATATAAAATAATACATATATTATATTGTAATCCTCTGGTGTTCTAAGGTAGGCTATTGAAATGTCTAGCCCGACCCCTCCAAAAAAATCAAGGTTCTTATCAAACCGTGGATCAAAAATTGTGATACGAATCGAATTGTTAGGTTGGTGTATCGTTACAGCCCTACTGTATATTGCTACAGCCCTATCCTCCAAAAATCTGTCTAAATTGGACCAAAATAATTTAGTTAAAATAGTGATTTTGAATCTTGAAAATGTCAGATATGGACTCAGCATCTCCAGTAACCCCTAAAAACATACCATCATTGACCATTTTGGCCAAGCAGCTCTTATAATATGATCAATATAGGCGATTATGCTAATTTATGCTAATTAGTTAAATTACACAAATTGCCCGACATATGCAAATTAGTATCCGGCAGTTTCTGCATGCTGGGAACTAGGGTTGGGTATCGTTTGAATTTGAACGATTCCGATTCCAATTCCGATTTCTTATTTCGATTCCGGTTCCTAACGATTCTCGATTCCGATTTTTTTAAGAGGCAGGGTCAAAAAAAGTTTAGGATATTTTAAATGAGCAAGCTAACCAACGGTCTTTCTCAGGGTATCTGCACATTTTCCAAGTGCAAATTTAAAGACTTTTAAGACCTTTTCAAGACATCTAAATGAAACTTAAGACTATACCACGGCAAAAAGATATATATGACTTTATGCAATAGTTTTTTTCCCCTACTAATTTTAACCCCCACTCCATTTTGGATGTCTACAGAAGTTACCAAATATATTTTGGCGAAAGAAAAATAATTGTGTGTGAATTACCTTCAAAGCTATAAATGCCCAATTTTAGGGTCTGGGCTGCTTGCTTTTGAAGCTGGCTGTGGTTTTGCTTACTGCTGAGGCTGACTGTTCTTCACCTGTGTCTGTAGTAGCCTAGGCTACTTGCCAAAGACATGTGCACTGGACTGGATTCCCTTCAATATTTTTTCAAAGTTAGACTAAGCTATTTACATATTTTAATAAGCCTACTTTATATAATGTACTATGTGCATCTATTGTCCAATATGCAGCACAGCAAATTAAAGTTAATCCACTACTTTACATTTTGCATACCAGTTGTATCTAAACCAACCAAAGCTTGACTGAATCGTAAACCATTGACTTGTTTTAAATTAATTAAGAGACAGGTCCTCCTCGCGTGATCCTGCTGAAAACTGCTGGTTTCATCTTAAGCACGCACGTATTATGAACGCACGTTTTTTTTTTATGTAGCCAGTCGCCGACATTCAAAAAATATGCGGTTATAGTTCACAACTTTTGCTAAGTAGGCCTAGCCTACTGGGAAACGCTGGCAAGCAAGCTGCTGGCAGATATTACAGGTAGGCTATAACATTTTCTTCCAGGCTAGGCCAGCAACACACGCTGGAAAGATGCAAACATAATCAACTTAACATACAGTATTTCCTCCTGATTGCGACGCACTGCACATAATTTGAGCAGCAGTCTTCGCGTCCATAGTTTGTGAAACGATGCTGCATCCGAGCAACGATTTTAGATGCCAAGCGCAACTCCAAAAAGGAGAACAAATGAGCGTCCGGCTTGAGGCTGTGCCGGACGCCGGACAGGGCTTTTAAAATCAATATGTCCGGCCTAAATCCGAACGTATGGCCAACCTATCGCTCTTTCTCCCGCTCATTCTACCGTAGGCTTCCTCATTCCACGTAGGCTACCTGTATATCTCTCTGGCCTCAGCTACGGCATATTATTTTGTACATAGGCCTAGGCCTACTGTATTATTACCGTTTTCACACCTTTAACCACACCCGTGAAAAACATCTTCACTCTGCAACCACTACACTTCCTCCCGTAGCCTAATAGCCTAGTCACTTATACAATTGCGTTTTAAATACACGAAACTGGATTGAGACATCACTCGCTCTCTTGCACTCGCTGGCGGTCCCATACGCACATTTAATACCTCTCTTTTGAAAATTCAGTTGTATTTAAGACTATTTAAGGATTCGCGGGAACCCTGCTTTTGAATGAAATAGTCTGACCTTCTCCATGAATTTTAATTCTATGAACTATGCGCTTGGTGTGGTGTTCAGCCGTTTCTTCTTCCGGTCGGCGGACTGGGAATCGAAACTAGGAATCGAAATTTAAACTTTTGAACGATTCCGGGAAAATCGCAAAGATAGTCCCGGTTCCAACCAATACTCGATATTCGATACCCAAGCCTACTGGGAACCCATACTATATATTTCCATCATAAAACTTTGGGCTCTATGGGCTGTCCACCGGACTACTATTTGCATGAGCCACGAATAAAAAGACTTGCGATAATATCAAACATGTTTAATATTGTCGTAACAGCAAAGAAAAAGACTGACTCCGACTGACTTAAAACCGCTAAGATTTGCACCTTACACTAAACGATCTAGTTGACGGGAGCGCGCCGCGATTCCAGTACAGTGGTTATCGTGGATGAATTTAGCCTTGACTTGGTTTCACAAGAGATGGTACATAAGTTACAATGGGGATTTATTCTCTGCACCTAGCCTGGTCCCGACCAGGGGGTTGTTTCTAGAAAAGTTAACAACGACGTTGCTCAATCACAGTGGTACGACGCAACTTGCGACCAAACAACGACATTGTTACACCCGTTTCCAGAAAGCATCGTTCCTGTGTCGCAATTCGCTACCTCCGGCGTTCAAACACCGTAGTTTCAACAACGTTGTTGATGATGCGGCGATACATATCATTGATGGAAACAGTGGCAACGTGTAATACCCCAACCCCTAGAAATTTTCTGCCACGGCCTATGTCAACATTTCTAATTTAAACAGAGTGATTAATGCTGGCATTGTCATTGCCATCAGCAAAAACCTAAACCTATTGCAAGGATATAAAACAGTTAACTTAAGCCAACCAATACGAGTCATTATTTGTGTTAAATATCTATGTTGGAAAAAATGTATAGCCTGGATGAATTTCTTGGTATCGCAAAATTTATCAACTGTCTCGTGGCTTAACGGCAGCGCGTCGGTGTTCTGCGCACTCGGCCGGACTTTCCATCCTATCTCTTCTTTTCACCTCTGAGTAGTGGTGGATTTTATCGTTCGTTCTCATGACAGTTCGCGTCGTTCAGTTCGCCAAGATAATTCGTTCTAAATCGTTAGTTCGTTCGTTCAATCGCAGTTCAGCGGATCATGGAATGCAGGTTCTCAGCTCCTCGTTCGTGCAAATGGTCAACACACAACACTGTAATTGTAGCGGCAAATATATAGCTGCAACTTCATGATTATGTGTACGTTTAGACAAAGCAGCAGTAGCTAATGTGTTCATTCACCTTGACATTAAATTGACATATTGAAGGTAAATAGAGTAGATTATGGCTAGATCAGCTAATTTCTTTTTTAAAAATGTGTTCATTCATAAAGGAACAAAGACCCAGCATATTTAAAGGCTTGGCAGAAAGATTATTTTGATGAAAAGGTTTCAAGTCCCCATTTTGCCTAGGCTACAGAGCCATAATCACTCTGCTTCTAGCCAAGAACGAGTGACTGACTGAACGAGAACGACAGACCAAAATGAAACAGGTGGGGGGTCTTGGCGTGAGAACGAACGAATGAACGAGACAGATTGAAAAGACATTTATTAACCTGGCATGGCACAGAAAATACAAAGGCAGCATGCATTTACCATTAGACAAATATTTAAATGTTAATGCCAATATTGAAATGTAAAATGGAATTGTTAATGTAAACCATTATCGTTATTTTGTTTTATTGTATGCTCTCCCACTAGTCTCACTAGCCCATTCGTTTTTTTTTTCTTCATGGAAACGGTTGCTATGCTTTCATGAGAACGTTTTAGAAACAACACAGACAACAGCATACGATTGGTTTGGCTCTCGCCTTAGGAAGCTGGGCCATAGGCATTCACAGCAGCACTAGGTCAGTGTGATTTAGCGACGAACGAACAAGAACTGGAAAGGCGAATCAGTTCAGGTTGTTCATTTTAAAGACCTGTTCGAACGAACTGATTCGTTCGCGACCGACCCACCACTACCTCTGAGTAGTAGGCCTACGAGACACAACAATAGGTTTTGACCATACATATTTATGTATATAGCTACTCTACTTAGGGACAAGACATCAGTCAATTGTCAACAATTGAATACGTGTCACACTAGTTCACCTGCAGGTAGCGAGAAGCAAGACGACAATCTCACATCATAAGAAAATCGAACCTACAACACTGGGATAACAAGTCACCTACAACACTGGGATAACAAGTCACCTTCTTTAGCCACTACACCATTTATCACTGTGCTGATTTTAAGAGTCTGTGAAGATTATAATACTAGCTTATCAAAAAGTAAGGCAATACTCGAATTAACATAAATAGCAAGAATGAGCCAAGTAGGGGAGTCAGTCTGTTAATAAAAATAAAACTACAGGATAGATCAATCATTGAGTCACAAGATAAACATTCACTTTGCAATTTTTGGTTAGGCAGTTGTGATTTTTGGTTAGGCGCTCAGGACACCAAACAGAAATAACAAGGAACGACACCAGGGGCAGTAGTTCAAATGACCAAACTTTGCGTCCTTGTTTGCGATTGAGAGTTCAAACTTACTTTTCTAGAAACACCAAATCCAAGAATGACAGAGCGAACTACCAAGGTTGCGATGCAAGTTAACAAACGACGCTTTCAAGAAACGAGCCCCTGGCTAACATCCGTTATTTAGCACTTTGAGTCCCTTTTCTGGTTTGTTTTGGATGAACTGGAGTGGTGGACACTGAAATTTTGACGATGGGTCCTGTCTCGACTTTCTGACTCGTTTTGAATCGCCTTTGTTTCAGAGTTTGTTAAAATCATATAAAAAAACTGCGAGGGTGTTCAGCCTCATTTTGTCGCAGTGAATTTTTAGAATCTTAGATTTGAGGATTGGAACATTGTCAAATGGCTGCTGTTCTGTGTTCTGCTGTGAAAACGCCCTCAAATCTAAGATTGTAAAAATTCACTGTGACAAAATGAGGCTGAACATCCTCCCAGTTTTTTTATATGATTTTAACAAGACTCTTATCATTAAAAAAAAGTCAGTTTGGACCTGATACCTGTTGTCAGTGTTTTGGAATATGGCTCTGAAGTTGGCCGAAGATGTGTTTTTTTATTTTATTTTTGAGTCTTAATATCTGTGAAACTAATCATCTAAGAGAGACCACATTTTGTACAGTGTTTAACCTGGTACCAGAGATGCTTACTGTAAAATCTAACAACAACTCTTCAAATGTGCTATTTTATTTCACCAAGCCAAATGTTGGAAGAAGTTTAAGTACCTACCATTCTAGGTTATACTTGAGCTACACCCGTGACATTCCATATCTGGATGCTATTAGTAACAGACTGTAGAACATTTGAAGGCTACAGGTGAGAGTTTTCCAGATTTCCTGTTTAAAAATGGCTTTTCAGAGTATGATGCCAAAAAAATGCCCATAAAGACCCTCCTGTCACGGCTCACATTATGTGTGGCCCAATTAGACGACGATTGTTTTTGAATCAGTAGATGTACCTCTCTCCAGCAACAGTAAAACCATCCACCAAAGCTACTGCGCATGTGAGATAATGCTTCATAAAAATGACCAAAATTTAGAGAGATGAAAATTCTGCTTTCAGTGGTTCTGATAACCCCGTAGTACACCCTCTTAATTTCAATGCTTCATCTTCAACTTTTGATCGTAAAACTAGGGAACCCAGGCTCTATGGAAATATAAAAGTTATGTTCATATCTTTATCTGAATTATCAGGGTAGCCATTGCAATTTCAGTAATTTTCAGCCATAAATTGCCTGATTTTCGAGGGTCTGCCTGGTTTTCTCATGCAATGACTCTTCTGCCTTTGTGAAATACCCCTCTGGTCTTGCATTTGATGTGTGTTGTTTTAAACAATGCAGAATTGATGAGTAGTCTGCATTTTTGGGTCCCATGCCCTCTACCAACTGAAGATGGCTATTGTGAAAACAGAAATACCAGTCAGACTCAGTCTATATCCATTTTTCAAGCTTATGGCGGCCTTACATTGTACGATTTTGGTCTGTTTTCACAGTCGGTGATTAAATTTCCAAAGTCGGACAGAAATCATGGGAGTTGTACTGGAATCGCGGCACGCTCCCGTCAACTAGATCGTTAAGTGTAAGGTGCCAATCTTAGCGGTTTTAAGTCAGTCGGAGTCAGTCCTTTTCTAGTTTTGCCGTTACGACAATATCAAACATGTTTGATATTATCGCAAGTCTTTCTAGTCGTGGCTCATGCAAATAGTGACGTGAACTATAAAAACCAATAGTGACCTCTCTCCAACACCAAACAGGAAGGGGCAAAGTATAAGCGACAGCTGTAGCCTATAATTATTTGTTATTCTTACAATATTTGTCATTTCTTATACATATTTAGTCGGCTCTTCCACGTGACAGAACAACTCTATATTGGTTAGGGATGTCACGCATGAAACAATGCTGCAGAAACACGAAAATACAACTTTGAGTTTAGTAGGCTATCATTTCAGTTCCTGTTTATCTATTGCACGATGGGTAATAATTTAAAGGAATCTAATTGCAGTCTTGTAAATAGTGACCCTGCAAGATCCCTAGTCATTGCAAAATCATAGTCTGTGACTTAAAACCTCTACTACTTGTCTTTAGATGTGAGAGGGTCTGAGACTGTAGTCTTTCAAAAATATTTTCCAAATCTTTCCAAAGTCTGTCAGTGTAAGGAGGGCTTTAGCTGGGGAATACCTAGATCAGGGGTCTCAAACTCAAATGAGCTGGGGGCCAATTCTGCCAATGTCATCTGATTGGAGGGCCGGCTATTTCTGAAAATGCAATGTTCTTTTTTTCAAATACCACACAAAACTGCAAACAGAAAGTGCAAGTGTTTGTATCTAGTTTTAGACACCTGTGCTAGCAACCTTAGCTTATAAATAAAATAAATATTAATACAAATTATAAAACAAATGAAAAGCATAAAAACAGGTATGTGTGTGTTTCACACCAAATAAAAATATTTTCTTCTCATAACTTTTTTAAACCTGGCAAACTATAGGCGTCAGGGTTAAGAAAGCAACACCATTGGATTTTTATATTAAAATTTCAAAAGGCCATGGCTTGAAAGTGGTCAGAGATTAAGTCCTACTGTAAATGTAAAAATCTTTGAGTAAAACAAAAGTTTATGAAGGGGGTAAATTTACCCATCTAATTTGCCATTGGATGGCAAGCCCCTCAAATTATGCACCTTTCAGTAAATACTGGATGAACATATTTGAGCAGGTTTACTTTCCTTTTTTCATATTACCCACATAACAAATTAACAGGAAAACACCTAAGATGTATACCAACACCTAAGATGTATATGGTTTCTAAACCACAAGGCCTACAATAAAGTATTCTGGTCAAATCAGTTCCTATCGCGGGTAATCTGAGTACCCAGAAGTTCGCATCATATTGTGGGTGACTTTGTAGTTCAGAGCCCTATTTCTACTAGCCCTGCTGTCTGTACCACGTCCATTACGGACACTATCATCACGATTACCACTGCAACCTCCAAGCTTAGTGGACACCGTCGTATACACGCAGACGCACCTCCATTCAATAGACGATCGATCATAATCTCCAAAAGGATATTCTCCTTCAGATTTAGAATAGGTGAATAGCATAGCCTACCTAAGACTTCATTACACGTAAACGTTTTTCAACATTTGGTGTAGGCCTACCGTAAAACTCCAAATAATAGCCCGGGCTTTTATTTTCCCAAATCGCCAAACTGCACCGGCTAGTATTAGAGACAGGCGTCTATATGAGACAGGCCTTTAATTCCCTTTACACAAAACTTTTCCTCTGCAAAGATGGAAAATATTATCGAATTAATTATTTCAAACACACTGAATGTCTACCTATATGACTAGGCTATCTGATGACAATTACGGATCATCATTCATTTAGTGTTGAGATGTTGTTCATTGAGTGAGATACAGTAAGATCCAAATAGCAGAGATAGCCAGAACAGATGAAACACGTTTTAATTAAACGTAATCTACAAAAAGATCGTATCACACTGAAAGCATATATTTTGTCACTAGCAAATAGCCTATATCGGTCCTTTGTCAAATACAGTTGCATTATCAGCCCTGACCAAAAACCGTTCAGGAATTATTTATGCAAAAGTGGAACGTGTTTCATTCTCCCTCCTTTTCGGCAGGAATAAAACAGCATGAGAGAGCATGAACCATACTGTTTCTCCCGTTTTGTATTTGCCAAATTTGACAACAGTCTACATTCAAATCATAGCCTACTTCCAGGCGCACAGGAACATATTTTTGACCAGGGGTGCTGAATAACAAAATAATCATGGATGTCCGACGATTTTTCCCCCAGCATATGATTCGAGTTTAGACTGCTAAATACGCCATTTCACCGCCGTGTATGAGTAGGTCTAAGAGTGAGAAGTTTTATAATGCCCTGGGCAGCCACATTCCACTGCAACTATGTGCAGCACTTGCCACTCCGACTCATCATTAAAAACTGTGCGCGCACACACCAGTCCCATAGAAGCGCACTTGACTTTACATCATTAACCTATTTCAGTAGGTTATATAGCCAGAGAATGTCCGTAGACGGGCTCTGATATAGCCTAGTCTAAGGTAAATTCCTTTTCTGACTTCTTTCTCTTTATCGCCATGGCATTTAGAATAAAGAATAACGTTCGCGAACCGTTCTGGTTTTGTTGCCAGCATAAAAACAAGCTTACCATTGGCCTATCCGCAAATTAACACAAGGGATGAATTGAACGATGATGAAGTCGGACATATGGCATAGTTCATATTGGAAAAAAAGTTATACAATTTGGAACTCTAGCTTTTCCCCACCGCAGTCTTTTAATGCCATCTAACCATAACGTGCGCGGTCTGCGCCATACTTAAGCCCAAATCACACCCAAGATTCGCAACGAGATGAGCAGCAACTTGATGCATCATTCTAAAACCTTGCAACTGTGACCAGACATGTGAATGCTTTGCGATGGCTTGTAACGACGTGCAACATCTAATTCACACTGCTGTAACCTCCTTTCGGTAACGGTTTCGTGTCATTGCGAATCTTTAAACAGACGATCTGACGGGTTTTAGAACATTAAATACAACCCGAAACAAAAAAACAGACCGGGCCTCTACTGGAGACCGGCCTTTAACCCAAACCTGTAGCCACGCCAGGCGTTTAAAAGAGACACCGTACCGATCCACTTGCACGACACTTCTTTTTGTCGTGTCGCATTCCACTCTAGTCCTATGGGTGACGTCAAGCGACTTTAACGCGCCCGCAAAGCATTCCGGGAAGGCAGCGCTGCATTTGAAATAATGTCGAGCGTCAAAAAGCTGGCCGATGCCCAGCTTTATGCAAATGAATCCGTTGAACGCGAGGCGACTCTCCAATGAAAGGACGAGTTTGTAGGCCCTTTGTTCTACCACAACGGTGCCTGTGAAACTTTGGTTCCGCTTACAAGACAAATAATGTTTTAACAATCTCTTCCACGACCACCTAGTAGTCCATAAAACAAACGAAACTAGGATTTGGATGAATATATTGACTGTTGGTGTTTCTGGTGAGGATTTGAGATTGCTTTGAGTAGTTTAAATATAACCAGATTCCGAAATGGCTTGCATAGTTTGTTTAGGCTATTAATGTGTTGTATACTGTTAAGTACATGCCTAAAATTGTGGTCCATTTGTGGAAAAACACTTAAGATACGTTAAAACGAACTGAGTATGAGCTGGTAACTGACATTTTAAACAAAACGCCCAAACACGACTGAACGTGGGGAGGCAGCGCGACATCTATGCGACATGACAAAAAGAAGTGTCGTGCAAGTGGATCGGTACCGACAGGTGTCTCTTAGGGACTCGGCGATTATTTGAAGTTTTACGGTATTTCTGCTTAATTTCTGCTTCAATTTATGCAACACTATGGCCTGCATCGCTTCCGCGTCATTACAAATGCACGTCTTTGTGTTTCTCGCGTGTAATAGGCTACAAGTATTTCCTGAAAACTTTGCGCAGCGATTTTGGGTTTGAATGAAGCTCTGGATGTCTAGCACATAGTGGAGCAGAGTAGGCTACAAATGAGATTTGTCACCGTACTTGGAACTATCGTCTATTTTAATCAGTATCGTTGTTTGTTGCAATTAAAAATAGTCTCAAGGGCCGGATTACATTATTATTTTGACATACGTCGCGGGCCGGGCGTTTGAGACCCCTGACCTAGATGATTTCAATGGCCATGTACCTTTTGATTGTACCACCAACAGCATGGCGTACCGGTTGCCACCCACAAATGTCTATGTTTGTGTCAATGAATGTGAGTTAAGTAGGCTAGAGAATATACCATCTGGAATCTATCATTAAGGTTGCTTCAAGATTTATAAGAGAAACCCGTCTTGCAAATAAAATTATTATTGTTTTGATGTTGTTTCATTTATTTCCAGTGGCGTAACAAACCAATGGCGGGCCCAGGTGCGAGAGCGCTACGCTGGCCCCATATCGACGAACTTTGGCCCAGGATGAATTAGCTCTGATACATGCAATACACATTAAGGGTGACTTCAATTGTTTATGCAAAGGGAGGCACCGAAGTAGTTTAGTAGTTACAGATTACAATTTCAAACTAGAAATGCAATTCCAAGGAATTACCAGTGCATGAAAATGCTAAAGTTGTGATGTAAAATATCATGTATAGTTAAAACAGATAATAAAGAGATGGTTACTACGGTGATGCTAGGATAGACATGGTGGTTGCATAGCTTAATAAATTTGATAGTTTAAAAGTAGACTGTTTAAAAGTTGAATGTAGATAGTTTAAAAGTTGTTGATAGACAGTAGATAGTTTAAAAGTTGTTGATAGACAGCTAGTTTAATAGATAGTTTAATGATAGTTTAAAAGTAGACCGTTTAAAAGTTGAAGGTAAATAGTTTAAAAGTTGTTGACAGACTGGAAGTTGAATGAATGTTGATATTCAAATAGTTTAATGGCTGTGCATAGGTAGATATTTGACGATAACTAAAAGTTTTAACGGCTCTAATGTTTGCTAGCAGTTATGCTAAGATTTTTAATTCTTTTAACCATGCTACTTAGCTAATGTTTTATAGCAGTGCTAGCATGCTAACCATGTTACTTAGCTAACTTAACTAACATTTTCTAGCAGTTTTACTAAACATGCTAACTATGCTAACAATGTTAGCATGCTAACTATGTTAACCATGTTACTTAGCTAACTTAGCTAATAATTTTAGCAGTTATGCTAACTATCATGCTAACTATGCTAACCATGTTACTTAGCTAACCTAGCTAATCATTTTAACAGTTTTGCTAAAAATGCTAACTAGCATGTTAGCTATGCTAGCATGCTAACTACGTTAACCATGTTACTTAGCTAACTTAGCTAATAATTTTTAGCAGTTTTGCTAACTATGCTAACCATGTTACTTAGCTAACTTAGCTAATCATTTTTAACAGTTTTGCTAAAAATGCTAACTAACATGCTAACATGCTAACTATGTTAACCATGTGACTTAGCTAACTTAGCTAATCATTTTTAGTAATTTTGCTAAAAATGCTAATTAGCATGCTAACATGCTAGCATGCTAACTATGCTAACCATGTGACTTAGCTAACTTAGCTAATCATTTTTAGCAGTTTTGTTAAAAATGCTAACTAGCATGCTAACTATGCTAACCATGTGACTTAGCTAACTTAGCTAATCATTTTTAGTAATTTTGCTAAAAATGTTAACTAGCATGCTAACTATGCTAACCATGCTAACTAGCTACAGTGGGTAGGAGTCATAGTTGATGACAAGTAACAGTTACAATGGCTAATCAGTTAAAAAGTTCAGTAGTTTAAAGGGTTAAATTGTTTAACAGTGAAATATTGTAGTGAGGACTTTTATTTTGAAACAGTTTTTGGCAGGGGAAGCAGTTGAACAGGATGTGTAGTCTTAATAGGGCCAGTTTGTATGCTTAAAGCCTGAGAATGGCAGTTGAGATCCAGGTGGCCTGAACACCTGCCATAGGATTCTAATTGCTTAATGGCCGTATTATGATGTCATAATCAGCAATGTTAAGTCTAAGGGGAATTTTAAAAAGTTTTTCTTTAATAGTTTAAAAAGTATAAAAGTTTCAAAGTTGAAAAGATATAGCAACCCGATCTGTTTGAAGACCTACGTTACAAAGTTTGAATGAAGTTAAACTGTTCAAGAGAAATTGCGTCTAGAAAAAGTGGTAAGCGGAATAATAATAAGAAGAAGAAGTTGCCTAGGAAGAACAGTACAGTGCATTTTCATGCACTGTAATAAGAAGAAGAAGTTGCCTAGGAAGAACAGTACAGTGCATTTTCATGCACTGTAATAAGAAACACACGACTACATATCCATTACATGTGAAAACATTAAAAAATAATTTTATTAACAGCCTGCAGGCCAGGGTAATCTAATATTACTGCATTAACATCAACTCGCATGGAATTATGGGAACACTCAATGCGCCTCTTCAACCCTCTGCTGAAACTGCAAGCGTAGATTGCTTGCTTATAAACTCGCACTGCGCAGAAACAAAACTTAATGTAACCTAACTTATTTAACCGTCCAGAAACCAAATAAAATCATTCATATTCATACAATCCCCAATATGCGTGAATTAGGCCATTAGAAGAAAGCCATCTTACGAGCCTTTCGTTGTGCAAAATCGTCAACGATGTTCCCAATATTTAATGCTCTGGCTCTCGTATTTTCAATGGACAGGATAGCTGACCCACGTAGCCTCTCCTGCCCCATGCTGCTCCTTAGGTATAGGTCTTAATAAATTTGAGTTTGGAAAAAGATCGCTTAGCTGTTGCCACAGTCACAGGCAATGTCAGAAACAACATGAGTACACACTTCCCCGAATGTGGATGTTACACTGTCATAATCTACCACCAGCATTTTGGCAAGTTGAAAAATAGATGACTTCTGTGAAATCTCTGCTTTAAAGCAAGACCTGAATGAGAGGAGTTGTGTTGGGAATGTCGGTGCAATGTCCCTGCTATAATGGTCTGACAAACGTCTTGCCTTTTCAAGCAGTTCATCATCACCTCCCAGTGGGCATTTGATGTCAATTCAACATCAATATGACATCAAACATCGACGTCAAAATTACGTCTAGAAACAGGTCTAGAATGAAAGTTGTATCGACGTCAATGTACTGATGTCAATTTGACGTCAAGATTTTTACCTCCGCGATGTCGTTTTGATGTTATTTTGATATCATTCAATGTCAAGCTTTGATGTCAATTCGACATTTATTTGACATCAAGATGTCATGATGTTGATGTTGTTTTGGTGCTATTCTGATATCATTCAATGTCAAGCTTTGATGTCAATTCAACATTTATTCTACATCAAGATGTCATTTCCATGTCAAGCTTTGTTGGCATTTGATGTCAATTCTACATCTATTTGATGTCAAGATGTTGATGTTGTTTTGATATCATTCAATATCAAGCTTCAATGTCAAATAAACATAAATGCGACAAACATTGATGTCAAAATTACATCAGCATTTATTGACATATATTTTGATTATTTGTGCAGAATACAAGTACAAAGACAACAAAATGCAGTTTGTGTCTAACTAGAAGTGCAAAAAAGCAGAAAAGTGATATACAAAGTATAGACAGGTGGTGCATATACAGGACAAGACACAGTGCCGTGTAGACAGTAGTATACAGTCGGTTTATAGAAGGTGGTTTAGAGTAATATAAATTAAATATGTGCAGTGTATTAGTAGTTATCTTATAAGGGCAGAATAAATATGGCTAAATATGAACAATGTATGACAATATGTACAATGTAGTAACAAGTAATGGAATGTTGGAGAACATTGAGAACATTGAGAGATCCAGTTGAATGGAGAGAGACAGAGAAAAGGTTTCTTTTAACAGGGTTCCTACACATTTTCTATTTTAAAATCCCATACTTTTTCCATCCTTTAATTTACAAACTTTTTGTAGATTTTTCTGACCATTTTCGACAATGCTACTCCAAAACCAAACGTTTGTCTCAGCATCCAGGAATCGTTGAGCACCTACATTTGTGCTTTAACATTGATGGTGTGCCACTTTTTAAATCCTCCAACTTCCAAATGTGGCCCATACTCTGCAACTTTCACAACTTTGCTCCTTTCATTGTGGCCATCTACTGTGGAGTTGCTAAACCAAATTCAGAGGAAGAGTACTTAAGTGACTTTCTCCAGGAGTTGCAGCAGTTACAGCAAGATGGCATTGTTCATGGAGGCAAAGCACTTCAACTGTCTGTGAAAGTATTCATATGTGATGCTCCTGCCAGGGCATTCTTTAAGTGCATTCTTGTTACCATTCTTGTGAGTTATGCACTATCAGAGGCACCTATGACGGGAAGGTTTGTTCTTGGGGCCAAAGAGTCAGGTGCGGTTCCAAGGGCTGAAGACTGTTTTGTTTAGGCCAGCTCTGCTGCCACTCTGCCTCCACCGTACTGCTGCCACTCTGCCTCCACCGCACTGCTGCCACCTGTGGACAAGGAGGAGTGCGAGTTATACAACAAAATTAGTTATTAGTTGTTAGTGGCAGCACTAGTATAAAACCTCTAGAATCTCTAAAAACAATCACAAATAGGGCAGTTCATCACAGTTCAACAATTGTGGTTTGGAACTAGGCCTGCTGCAACTGGATTGATAAAAAGTAATGTAGTTGCAAACATCTCACCTGGCTACTTGTATTTGGGAAGAGCAAAAGCTATCAGCCATCAGCATGATCATGTTATTAGGTTGTTGTTGTAGAACAAGGAAAGGAATATCCAGTGTTTCCTCTACATTTATTTAAGCATGGCGGTCCGCCACGGTTTAAATCCTATCCCCCTTTAAGCCCTCTGAAGTCACATTAAATGGGATAGGATTCAGGAACTAATTAATTTAAACCTCACTGACCAGAAAATGTAATGTCTCTGTTTCATAGCAGTTATTGCTAATCAGACATGATGTTGAGCAACTAGAATTGTTTTTAAAATCCCGGGAGTGATGGGATGGGTAGGTGGGTGGGTGGACTAGGTGGTGGCTTAAGGACTAGAGTGCCTTAGCCTGGGTTTTCCCATGCTGCCTTACGCACACGATTTTATTCACGCTGCTAGGCAGCCTGGATTCTATTGACTTCGTTTTCACCTCAACGAAGGAACAATTCACAGAACGGAGGGACGGCAGCAAGACGATGACGACACGCCGAAGCCGTTATGAGCTATGTACAGACGCATTTGATAGACATTCGTAGCGCCCAATAAACGGCTCTGGGCATTCGTAAACCATGTTTCAAATAAGAGAAAATTAATGTCTAATTCCCAGACCCTATCTCAATGAGGTTTGACGTTAGCCAGGCTAAGAGCGCCTATTCATGGAAGAGGCATGCGTGTTGGAAGTAGTTTTCAGCTAAAGCGACACTGAAAACATGTTTTAATCTGTATACCATTAACATTGCATAACAAAAGTAAAACATTAATTTGTAGAGTACCAAAACCCAGACGTCTTTTGAGTGTAATCAGATTATGGCAATCATTTTTACAATTGTTTACAACTTAACTCTATGTCCTCACTTGAACCCATTTGCAAGGATGGACGACGCTGAGTATAGAACGTGCTGGCAGTGACAGATAACATGTAAACGCGCCATAGCAGTGACGAGACGCACACACCATACAATCGGCCTGACATTTTGAGTGAACTTAAATGAACTACCTAGCAACAATTCCAACACTCACAAGTTAAGGATGTCTTCAGAGAGTTACACTTGATAAGCATGATAGGTCTACTTTTGGCGCATCAACAATTGAAATGGAGGGGCAGCGTGACTATTTCGGTAAAGGCCACAATCTTTGATAGGTGTAATCTCAAAAGAAAGTTCACTTTCTCCATCATCGAACTCTTGAATACAGTGATGGTACAAACCAATATCTGTAATGCAGTGGGTAAATTAACGTTATGTTAGCAGTAGTTTTTACGTTTTATGCAAAAAATATATGTTTTATGTAACAAACCCTTCAAATTTGAGAGAGACTGAAAAAAAATATGAGTTTATTGTAAAGTTTTTGATGGGGAATTCAGAGGAACCCATGTAAAAAAAAAAAACAACGAAAAACTGATGCATTTAGTCCAAATTAACTGTGCTAAAAAAGTAAAGTGAATGGGTGTTCAACTCTTGAAATAGCATGCATCTCCTTCCATGCAATCCCCGCCCCACCCCCACCTCCACTTTTTTCCCACGCTTAACGGTAGTGTTATATGTAGATAAATTACAATACTTACAGTATTTGAAGTAGCTGCACAACCATGCTAAATAGTATAGTTTTGGCACACAGTACACAAAGACACTTCTGCCATCATACCGGAATGTAAACTATACTCGTAAACGTGCTAATTACCAACCATTTTGTTCGAAAATTCTAAAACAACAATGTTTTTTAATACTTCAAAATAACATTGAAGGGTCACAGGACGTAAAGACTCAAACACATGACAAGTTTCCCGCATACTTGCAAATCTTTGGGAGAGCTGACTGATTATGATGTCCAGAGTTGCATTAAATACCTGCACTTTGAAGTATCTCTCTGCATCGGTTAAGCGCTCATCTTCCGATAGATCGTCAAAGTGACACTTAACTCTCCGTGCTCTAACATTCTAAAAAAAAAAAAAAAAAAAGGAGGCAGGGCGGGGGTAGCGACGGGCCCCGGGAGGTCACGGGCCCTGGTGCGACTGCACTTGCTGCACCTAGTTACGCCACTGTTTATTTCACTATCAAAGTTTTAATGTCCCCAAAAGTACTCACACCTCAGTCCAGTAGATGGCGGTAATGCACTGAAGTTGCAAACTGCGACTAAAACCAACAGAAGAAGAAGCCATTTCGGAATGCTCCTTCAGATCGAACGTTACCTTACTATAAAACAATTTGGAACGTAGGCTACTTAGTGCGCGACGAGAGGGAGAGGTGACCCCTCCAGGGTTGGACATGTCATTCCCTATTTTAAATGAGAAAGTTATAAGGAAATCATAAAGGCAACAAGGACAAGGAGGTGGTGGATGCTCTCCTCATTTACAAGTTCAGGTTGGTTATCTGCCCTGCACTCACTCACTAGCCTACAGTTTGGAGCTGGCCAAACAGTAGGCTACACTTACTTTGCCTTTGTAGAATCGAATTAGTGAGTTTTCAATGATTCGTTCTCCGTATTAAGCTAAGCAAAACCATATGATGCATCTTGCTAAAACGCCACTCTGCTAGGTGGCTAGGCTATATAGTTCGTTTTTAACAGCAAACAGAAATGTGAAGATAACAACAGGTCATAACATCCTTTAATTGTCAAAATATTATTGTCCATATTATTAAATTAATGTGGCGCAAATGAGAGTCGATGGATTAATCTATAAAAAGTGAGCATCAAAGGCAGGCAAAATGGGAATTATGAGAACCGTTCAGACTCTACGGACTAAACCCCGAATGTTTTCAACTGCTAGCGATGCCCCTGAGCTCTCTTCCAAAGAGCACGTGTGAGTTTCAAGTTTCAGTGAGTTTTTTTTTAAACAGACAGGCTGTTGACGTGACATTACTGTAGTAGTATGGTGATGTCGAAAAGCCTGTATTGCGCGTAGACTTGCTTCAAGTGAGGTGCATGACCATCCTGGTACGGGCTGTGTTCGCTCACTGCTGCTCCTGTTTTCTTCCCTCCATATAAAGCGCTAGACGTGGGCTCAGCTGTAGCACTTTTTTTGACCAGCCGTGTTCAACTCGTTCACCCTGCTCGCCGCCATCCTGGAGACTGAGAGGCTACTCTGTGAGCAGGGGGTTTGAGGGAGGCTTCTTTCGCATGCAGGATGCTGGTTTTTCCTCCTGTTGCTTTAAAACCCGACGTCAGGGATCACCTCAGGAATACTTTCACAAATGAAGAGGTAGGGAATGCATGTAAGTCTGAAAACTTCTAATTAGGAGTAAACCTCTGTGTTAAGCAAGGGCCCATGTTAGCCTGCAAGTGAGGACCCATATTAGCCTACTTCTCAATTTCTTTATGTGTGCTTGCTTTACATCATTGTTTTGTTTTACATGTATGTGGTATTTGTTAATATTTGTGTTGTCATTCGGCTTAACTTTCATGCAGGATGACAAGTAGGAGAGGAGCAACCATTAGTAAGAACATAGGCCTACTCGCTTGCTCTGATGTCCCTGCATTGTCTGGACCAGTGGTTCCCAAATGGGGGGTCAGAGTCAGAGGGGGGGGGGGGCTTCTGACCCCTGATGTGATTATTTATAATTCATATATAATTATTATAATTCATATAATTATTATAATTCAAATATAATATTGTATGTCATGGAGGGAGATCATGTTAGGCGGTTATGTTCTTTTGTGGTATTATGCCTATTAGTGCGTGTGTGCTTTTAAATCGATCGAGGATTTGGAGAATCGTGACCCCTATAAGGTCTTTTCCTTCTTTCTTTTCTTCCTTATACTATGAATTCCTTGTATCTAGGGTTAGGGTTAGGGCTTGTATCTAGGGTTAGGGTTAGGGCTTGTATCTAGCTTACTTGTATCTAGCTTACTTGGTTGTACATCTTTTGTTGGTTCTGGTACACTGCCTCACTGTCTCTCTCTCTCTCTCCTCTCTCTCTTTCTTTCTCTCTCGCTCACACACTCACACACACTTGTATTATGGCTGTGTTTGTGTGCTCAGCTGGTATCTGAGGTGGGTGAGGAGGTTGCTGATCGGGAGTTTGAGGCTCTGCTGTCATCGCTGTCTCATCCCCCGTCCTTCACCTGTGTGCGAGTAAACACTCACCTGGCCCCACAGCAGCAAATCCAACACGCACTGCAGCAAGAGCTCACAGGGGTATGTTGTGTGTGTGTGTGTGTGTGTGTCACTACAAATGCACACTACTGCAGAAGTATGTACATATCTGCCAGTTTAAGGCCATTTTATTTGCCTGACTTATGTACTCTTACAATATACTTTTCATAAAGTTGTTCAATAAGCTAATCATATAGCCTTAACTTGATTTTGATCTGTAAAAATTGCAGCCATGCTTAAATTCTGCTCACTGCGCACAATATAATGTATTATAATATAATATCCAGTATTCATTATTGAATGCTTAGCTGGAATGATGTGTGTGTGTGTGTGTGTGTGTGTGTGTGTGACAGTTGATGTGACAGTTACCCTGTTCATATGTTAGCAGCAGCTGTGTGGTTGCCATGGTGAGGATGCGTCACTTGTGCCTCTGCCACATCCACAACTTCCAGATGTCCTCCTGTTACCCATCATTGGACCCAGGTACACACACACACACACACACTATAAACTTTAACTTAAAGGACAATTCCGGCGCAAAATGAACCTAGGGGCTAATAACACATTTGTACGAGTTCGACCGTTCGCTGGGATTTATTTTCATGCTAGTCGAATGTGACCAGTTTTATTGCAAACCGCTAATTAGTGTTTAACGCTAGCCTTCGGGGCACACGTACAGTAGAAAGAAATCGCTATTTCTATACAACTAACAAGGCTCAAAATAGCACCACACTTACACAGTAGCATAATGAGGGTCTCTACATGTAAACCGAAGCATTGAGAACTTTGTAAGTGTACAGGCAGTTTATTAAAAAGAAACACATTACCGTTCACGTCTGGTTCACATACAGGCAGGCGCCTTGGGAAAACGAAACTCTGGGATGTGAAGTGAATCTCGTGTGAAACGTTGTTGCTGAAAGAAAGGACTGTGCAAAAGAGAAGTACTGAACGCAACAGGAGACATAAGAGATGGCAGGAACGAATTTGAAGACATCGAGAATGAACCCTTATTGGACGTCAGAATATAGCCTACCAACGAAGAGCTGCGGAGCTCCGTGAAAGGGCTATGAGAGAGAGAGAGCTACCTGTAGTCAATGCTGCACACAGCCTCGCACTTCTAGAAACTGTAGGCTACCTGCAGACATTGTGAAGCTATAGCCACCGAAGAGGAGTGCCTGTGTTGCATGGAGTGGGAACTGTTGCGTCGCGACCCCCAAGAGACGCAGTGTTTTGTAGAGTCTGAAGATTTCCCCTCATTGATAAACAGGGCTGTAGTTGAAACTTTTTTCCATGTCCCGAAAAGAAATTGGAGGCGGCGATCCATACCAGAGAGACCAGATGGACATCCACTAAGTAAGTACACTATACAAGTTATGTTACATCGGAGCTATTATTTCTGATAGGCCTATATTGAGCAAATTACGTTTGATTTGATCGCCTGCCTGTCTGTATGAACAACCAGACGTGAACGGTAATGTGTTTCTTTTGAACACATTATAAACTGCCTGTACACTTACAAAGTTCTCAATGCTTCGGTTTACATGTAGAGACCCTCATTATGCTACTGTGTAAGTGTGGTGCTATTTTGAGCCTTGTTAGTGGTATAGAAATAGCGATTTCTTTCTACTGTACGTGTGCCCCGAAGGCTAGCGTTAAATGCTAATTAGCGGTTTGCAATAAAACTGGTCACATTCGACTAGCATGAAAATAAATCCCAGCGAACGGTCGAACTCGTACAAATGTGTTATTAACCCCCAGGTTCATTTTGCGCCGGAATTGTCCTTTAAGGTACACACTCAAGTACACACACACACACATACACTATATAAACTCTGATTTATACTAGGGCTGTCAAACGATTAATTTTTTTAATTGCGATGAATTGCTGAATTTCTATAGTTAATTGTGATTAATCGCATATTTTATCGTAATTAAAATTCTATTATTTAGCATTTCTGATCTTCCAGAAGTTTTAGCAATTATTACCAGTGGGTCATTCCGTGTCAAATCACCCAGTGGCTGGCAGGTCACCCTCTCCCAAAAAATCTGAAAAAACTCACAGGTGTTTGTAGACCAAACCTATGCATAAATCTTAAATAGTATATCTGTATCACTAATGGTTCCAAAACTACAGCCCTTTGAAGTTTCAAGTCATTTTAAGCATCGTGGTGAACAATCCTTTTTGTTCAACTTCCAACATTATTGGCTCTTTTGGTATTTCACACACATTAGTGAAACTATGTGAATAGAAGTACATTTCCCTGTTGAATTTAACAATCCAATCAAATCAGGTGTATCTTGTGTAATTCCCCCTCTGCAAAGCTCTGAAAATGGCTATAAATTCATAATGTGAAAAAACATCACCACCTTTGAGGGCTTCTCATTCAAAAAGTATGTGACACAAATTCATCAGATTTTTTTCCCACTCATGTATGGATTATAAGGTCATGTCCATGCATTAACTTTGGTTGTTAACATTATCACATTGTCAGAGCATTTTTATTAAATTGGGCTTGATTTTCAAAAAGCCCGTTTTCATCTTCTCATTTCACCACGTGGACAGTTAACAGGATTTTTTTTAATTTTACCATATATCATTCTGTATGTGAGGATCATCTGCCCAAAATGTGGGCTTGTTGCTCAGTTTCTTCATTGAGATAAGATTTTTTACAAATATTGTCTATAAATCCACTGAATTTGTACTTTATCTGCAGTACCACTTTGCACCACATGTGGTGCTCTTTTAATACAATGGAAGTCAATGGAAGAGTAAGAGAGTCACTTGTTTGCTGCACATATCCAATCTAAACACACAGTTTATGGTTCATATGGTTCAAGTAAAAAGGGGTTTCTAAAATTCAGTGCATTGTCAGATGCATAAAAATCAATACTAACGATTTATCATCTTTTTACAAATGCCTCTTGGATCCACGAGTCCTCAAACCTTGTTATGAATACTTGTGATGAAAACACACATGGTCATCTTCATCAAGTGAAATACCTTGATGAACTGAATTTTAGAAACCCATTGTTTCTTGAATATGTTCCTTTATGACATTCATTTTCTATTGTCTATGTATCACAGAGAACTGCATCCCATGCATATGACGATGGATATAGACTTTGCCTAACCAGTTGGCTAGTAATTATTAAAGTACTCACATAGGCACTGATAGGTTAAAGCTGGTGTAGAAAACTCATTACAAAGATGGTAATTAAATCCTCTTGCTGCATGTATGATGACCAGTCAGTCTTATGTGTGTATAATTTACTTGATCAGTTTATTTTCTTTAAATAAGATTTATGTATGAGTAGTATGTTCTTCATGTTGCAATAATTATTTGGACCAATTCAACTATGAACCATAAACTGTGTGTTTAGATTGGATATGTGCAGCAAACAAGTGACTCTCTTACTCTTCCATTGACTTCCATTGTATTAAAAGAGCACCACATGTGGTGCAAAGTGGTACTGCAGATCCAGTACAAATTCAGTGGATTTATAGACAATATTTAAAAAAAATCTTACCTCAATGAAGAAACTCAGCAACAAGCCCACATTTTGGGCAGATGATCCTCACATACAGAATGATATATGGTAAATTTAAAAAAAATCCTGTTAACTGTCCACGTGGTGAAATGAGAAGATGAAAACAGGCTTTTTGAAAATCAGGCCCAATTTTAAAAAAATGCTCTGAAAATATGAAAATGATAACAACCAAAGTTAATGCATGGACAGGACCTTATAATACATATATGTGTAGGAAAAAAATCTGATGAATTTGTGTCACATACTTTCTGAATGAGAAGCCCTCAAAAGTGATGATGTCTTTTCACATTATGAATTTATAGCCATTTTCAGAGCTTTGCAGAGGGGAAAGTACACAAGATACGTCTGATCCGATTGGATTTTTTAATTCAACAGGTAAATGTACTTCTATTCACATAGTTTCACTAATGTGTGTGAAATACCAAAAGAGCCAATAATGCTGGAAGTTGAACAAAAGGATTGTTCACCACAATGCTTAAAATGACTTGAAGTTTCAAAGGGCTGTAGTTTTGCAACGATTAGTTATCCAAATATACTATTTAAGATCTATGCATGGATTTGGTCTACAAACACCTGTGATTTTTTTCAGATTTTTTCGGAGAGGGTCACCTGCCAAATTGTGCTGAAATTGGGTGATTTCACACGGAATGACCCCAGTGTATCTTGATTGGGATTCAAATGAAAGCAAAGCAAGTTACTTTATTGACTTAACTTTAAGACGTAGGTCTATTTGATTATTTCAAATCAAGTTTTAAAAGATGTGCAGCAGACCTGAGGCGACACAATGTATTCTTCAGAAATATAGCTGATATAAACTGAAATAAATGCTACAGCTGAAGTGCATGCACAAAATTGTGTGTGTGTTTGATAATGTCTATGAGTTTGCAGGCGTGTGTGTGTGTGATAATGTCTATGTGTTTGCAGGTGTGTGTGTGATTGAGTGATAATGTCTATGAAACGTGTGTTTTTGCAGGTGTGTGTGTGTGTGCGTATTGGACTCTAAGGTGGTTGTGTGTGTGTTTGATTAAGTGATAATGTCTATGAAACGTGTGTTTTTGCAGGCGTGTGTGTGTATTGGACTCTGAGGTGTGTGTTTGTGTGTGTGTTTTTGCAGGCGTGTGTGTGTATTGGACTCTGAGGTGTGTGTTTTTTTGTGTGTGTGTTTTTGCAGGCGTGTGTGTGTATTGGACTCTGAGGTGTGTGTTTTTGCAGGCGTGTGTGTGTATTGGACTCTGAGGTGTGTGTTTGTGTGTGTTTTTGCAGGTGTGTGTGTGTATTGGACTCTGAGGTGTGTGTTTGTGTGTGTTTTTGCAGGCGTGTGTGTGTATTGGACTCTGAGGTGTGTGTTTGTGTGTGTGTTTTTGCAGGCGTGTGTGTGTATTGGACTCTGAGGTGTGTGTTTGTGTGTGTGTTTTTGAAGGCGTGTGTGTGTATTGGACTCTGAGGTGTGTGTGTTTGTGTGTGTGTGTGTTTTTGCAGGCGTGTGTGTGTATTGGACTCTGAGGTGTGTGTTTGTGTGTGTGTTTTTGCAGGCGTGTGTGTGTATTGGACTCTGAGGTGTGTGTTTGTGTGTGTGTTTTTGAAGGCGTTTGTGTGTGTGTGTTTTTGCAGGCGTGTGTGTGTATTGGACTCTGAGGTGTGTGTTTGTGTGTGTTTTTGCAGGCATGTGTGTGTATTGGACTCTGAGGTGTGTGTTTTTCTGTGTGTGTGTTTTTGCAGGCGTGTGTGTGTGTTTTTGCAGGCGTGTGTGTGTATTGGACTCTGAGGTGTGTGTTTTTGCAGGCGTGTGTGTGTATTGGACTCTGAGGTGTGTGTTTGTGTGTGTTTTTGCAGGCGTGTGTGTGTATTGGACTCTGAGGTGTGTGTTTGTGTGTTTTTGCAGGCGTGTGTGTGTATTGGACTCTGAGGTGTGTGTTTGTGTGTGTTTTTGCAGGCGTGTGTGTGTATTGGACTCTGAGGTGGTGGTGGGTGCGCAGTGTGGAAGTTCTGTTCTGAGAGGGGCACATGTCTTTGCTCCAGGGGTCTTGAGTGCTCCAAAGAGTAAGTAAGGCACAAACACACAACATTCTCCTGTACACAAACACACACACACTTGTGTAACATGCAACCCTTTTATAGTTCCCATCTGACTTCTTGATGTACACATTGGTGTTGTTGCGTTAATTTGTGTGATGCATGTGAGTATGTGCAGCTCTGCTGGTGAGTGCTAAATGTTTTTACTATGTGCAGCTGGTGAGTGCTAAATGTTTTTACTATGTGCAGTAAGGGTGTCACGATTTCGATTTTATATCGAATCAATCGAAATTACATCTCAATCTCGAACTTCGAACTTAAAAGTAGAATCGACGATGCAGCCACACCCCCAATGTCACGTCCAGCATGTATGCCAAGACGCACAAACACACACGCACGTGCTGAACTGCAGCGTCTACACTCCTCTAATTTTAGGCTGCAGCCAGTTAAAATATACACATCAACCTACTGAAATCAAAGCCCCTCTTGCTACTTTGAAATCACCGGTGTGGAAGTATCCATTCATTCACTAAATTAAAACTAACTTAGCCTCAACTTAGCAAGTGAAAAGGTGATCTAGTCCAAAGTTAGTTTAAGGCTTAAAATGCACATTGATAAGTACATATTCCGTGAACACTAACCTTGGGTCTCTTCGGAGTGTGCTGAAACAATCAAATTATCATTCTGTGTTGTTTAATTTCACGTCTCTGTTTTAGCCTAATGTTAGTTCTGTTTACATTACAACCTCACGGTTGGAACGGTTTCAAAAGAAAAAGCGGTTTCTAAATAAAAGCCCCCCGAAACAGAAAGGGAAAAGGCCAAAAAGAGTAAATAACATATAAGGAATGCATTAATAGTAATATTAAAAGAAAGATCGAAAATCGAATCGAATTGTGACTTTAACCCTTAGAACCCGATTGACGCAAAGTGTGTCAAAAAACACACCCTTTCTTCTCTGTTACATTGCTCCGCGACTGTTCATCGCAACGAGATAAAACCTTTATTGCATGACAGAGAAGAAGTGGGGCTTTCCAAAGAGACTACGCACTGTACGATCAAGTATGAAAATTAAAAAAAATCATGAAATTAAATCAAATTGCATCATATTTACAGTCTATACTTCTCTGCGTTCACCTGCGCACCCATTACTTTTGTTTGAATTACTCGCGAACCCGTGATCGCATAGATATGGCAAGCATATCAGATGAAAGAGGAGAAACAGGGCTATCCATTGGTACCATGGATATCTTTCTGCCTTATAAAAACAGACGAAGTGACTGCAAAATATTAACGTCATGTACACAAACCAACGCTGCACACCCATTACTCTCGGAGTAATTACTCGCGTGATCGGATAGATATGCCACGCATGTTAGATAAAAGAGGAGACACAGAGCTATCATTTGATACCAAATACATCCTTCTGGGTTATAAAACAGACGAAGTGACAGCAAAATAATAACTTCATATAGCTGGACTTACCTCACGTTTTTGTCTGTTTTTGTGGCAAAGAATGTTTATAATCCAACTCTATTGTGTGTTTCTCTATGGCAAAACATGTTCATAATCCGGTTTTGAGATCCTAGCAAATTCCTGCATGGCATCCAATTCAAGGCTCACATTGCATCCCAATTTGTTCAACAAAGAAACACCTTTTTTGCCTTTACTTTGTTCATGGCAATGCAGTAAAAAGTTGAATCATCATGAGTGCATACACCATAGTCACACATGCTAACAGGCAAACTTGGGTCAAGTCAGGTCAGATCAGTTTGTGTCACAGATATGGAGCATAGAATGGTCATTTTTTATTGCTAAATAAAAAATGGCATTTATTTCCATAAATCACACACCACATATTTCTGTAAATTGCTCAGCCCCAGAGTATCCCTCCAACATGGCAATTATATTGCCCGTTTCAGGACAGTCTGCCCTACACACACATGCATGTAGAGCTATGAGCTTGCTGTGGTGAGATACAGGTCAAAATATAAGAATCTTTATAATATGATTTTTATATTTTAATTCTTTAAAAATCAAAATAAAATCAATGCTAGTGCTAATACATAAAATGAGCAGCTCTGGATAGCCTAGACTCTGCTGAAAAAAACAATATATAATATGTGTGTGTGGCACTTACAATGACCAGAATAAATCCTTATGAATAAAGGTAGTGAAAATGCCCTAAAAACAGCTTAGGGTTCTAAGGGTTCAAATCGAGGATTTGGAGAATCGTGACACCCCTAATGTGCAGCTCTGCTGTAGTGTATGTTTTTAGTATGTGTGTATTTAGTGTTTTGTGTATCTGTGCACAGCTCTGCAGGTTGGTGATATGGTGTCTGTGTTTAGTATGTGTGTATTTAGTGTTTTGTGTATCTGTGCACAGCTCTGCAGGTTGGTGATATGGTGTCTGTGTTTTCTGATGTCGAGAACAAGTGCACCCGTGGAGCGAAAAGCTTTGAGGGACAGAAGGTGTTTCTGGGAAATGGAGTTTGTGAGATGAGTCGGTCTGAAGTGTTCTGCTCTAAAGGGCTAATGAGGTGAGCCGGAAACCACAATACACAGAGACTGTGTGTGTGTGTGTGTGTGTGTGTGTCAGGTAGGGCTGGGTAGCCTATGCAAATTAGGGTAGGGTAAATGTAAATTTAGTGAAGGGACATTTGGTATCACTGGAACCGTCGTGTTATGTTGATTAAGAATTGAATTTGCCATTGGTCCAAATAATGATGACCATGATATAAAACATCTCCAGAACTGTGTGACATAGTTGACATACTTACTCACTATAAGGACCTGATAAACTTCAGTTACTCAAATTGTGGGGTCAAGGTTCCATGAGGTTGCACAGAGAAATGCAGTGTTTGCATATCTCCCAAGCAGTTTTAAGGCTCTTCACCAACCTAGCACAATTAATCACTAAAATAGGACTTGGGCCATAGGGGCCTACTATGCACTACTATGCCCCCCATCCCACCACCACCACTAACCCCTTGGTTGAGGCCGAAATGTATCAGCCGTACACTTCGTTAACCAATATACAATACAGGATTATGTAGTGTGTATGGCAATTGGGTATCACAATTTGAGACATGCTTAATCAACATGTATGAAAGACTTGACTTGACTTGATATTCATGTCTTGAAACTTGACTTGGACTTGAGTCAAATGACTTGAAATGACTTGACATTTTATTTTTTTTTCATAGATATTTAGGAGTTAACTTTACGAAACTCTGCTTAGGTGATTGAGTGCTGTTGTATGCGTCATGCGAGGGAACCTGTCATCGTTACCAAGTGACGCGACAGACCAGTAGCAAGTGCCAGATCAAATGAGACTGACGTAACTTGCAAATATGGAAGCTCTACCTTCATGCCAAAAAATAATAAAGTTAGGTCTCCAGATGTATCTGACAACTCAAAGAAGAAATTAGCGACATAACCACCACCATGTAGATTTTCATCCGTCAAAAGTTGGTTGTGATAGAAACCCAACGTCAAGTATGTTAAGAGTTGGCTGCGATTCGATTATGCTTTTTAGTTAACAGGATATTAGATTAAAATGTGTGATAGCAAAGTGAAACATGTTCTTGTGTAAGTATAATCCTGATATGCTAGCCATGCAATGTAGCCATGTAAGCCTCTCCTCTGAAGTAGTGGTATTGCAGGTCAGACCGGGGGGTGGGGGTTGGTTGGCGGTTGTGTGGGTGTGATAGAATGATTCAGAATCTGTACTACATTTGACCATTTTAACAATTTATTAACAACACTATACAAATATTTTTAAATATTTGTGCAATTTTAAGAAAGACCACACACTATAGACTATAGAACAAGTGCAAAGGAAAGTGCAAAGATGTCAAGATGACAATTGACATCAAGGAAAGTGCGAAACAACAAATGTGATCGGTCACTACTTCTAGCAGAGCTGATTCAGAATCTGTACTACATGATTCAGAATCTGTACTACATTTACCAATTTAACAACAGTATGCAATTTTTTTAAATATTTGTGCAATGTTAAGAAAGACCACACACTATAGAAAAAGTGCAAAGGAAAGTGCAAAACAACAAATGGCAGAGCTGACAACTGGCTTCACTACAGGCTATCCTCCTTGGCTTTAAAAAGAACTTTTCAAGGGCCCTTTGGTAATTGCACACTTACCATTGGACCATTAATGCTTATTTTCATGCAGGCTGTCAAACTGTTGCCCTGCAGCCTGTTCCTCAAGTCTGTCTTGATCTACACACGGAGAATGAATGAAGTTTAGATTATTTTATACTTTTGTGTAATATTTACTATTTTGCTAGAATCTAAGACTGCGAGATAATGATGGACTTGCCCTATTCATCGCAGAGAAATCCCTCTCACAATTCACACTCGAGACAGGTATTGTGAGGGCGTTTGCTGATTGGAGGGACCGGTATTGTGAGGGCAATTGCTGATTGGAGCGACAGGTATTGTGAGGGCGATTGCTGATGCAGATGTAGCTCATCATACCCAGATGCCATTGCAGTCATTATGTCCAGCTGGGTCCAGATCAGACATGGGCAAATGTGAACGTTGAACGTTTTAATCCGGCCCGCGGAACTTGTCCAAATTATTGAATTTTTTTTTTTTTTTTTTTTTACAAAAAACTCTTATCAATGTTAAGGCATCTGCCTCCCGTATGCGTTTTCAGCGCTTGACTATCATTAAGGAGGAGCCACCCATTAAATTCTAATATTAAATTACATTTCATATTATTATCGTCGGTAAACCTCGTTCGTTTCACCATATCCCTGTAATACCGCGTTTCCCTGCGGTGGCGCTCATTGACCTTTTTGGCCTGTGGGATATTACTCCCTTCTTCTCTTTAGCTTTGTGCTGTGAGCCCCTCTGTAAAAATGAGCTTATCAAAGCAAAGAAAAGTGGACAGTGAGTGCCGAGTGTTTAATGCAGAGTGGACAACGAAATATTTTTTTACCGAAGTCCGATCAAAGGCTGTGTGTCTGATATGCCAAGAAACTGTGGCGGTTTACAAAGAGTACAATATCAGCCGCCACTTTGCTACAAAGCATGCTAACTACGCCAGCAAGCAGTCAACGCAAGAGCGAACAGCCACGGCCCAGAGGTTGGCGGCTAATTTACAGGCTCAGCAACATCTTTTTCACCGACAAACTGCGATTCAAGAGTCATCCACCAAAGCAAGCTTTTTGCTGGCATTCAAAGTAGCCAAAGCTAGCAAGCCTTTCTCCGAAGGCGAGTTTTTAAAAGAATGCATGATAGAGGCGGCAGGTATTTTGTGTCCTGAGAGCCAAGGCAAGTTTGAAAAGATCGGTTTATCACGCAGGACTGTGACTCGCCGTGTGGAACTGATTGAGGAAGATATAGCCAGCCAAATAAACAAAAAGGCTGAGTCCTTTAAGCTATATTCACTAGCACTGGACGAAAGCAATGATGTGAAAGACACTGCTCAACTCTTAATTTTTATCCGTGGGATTAATGACAATTTTGAAATAACGGAAGAGTTTTTGGCCATGGAGTCTCTGAAGGGAACAACGCGTGGAGAGGATCTGTACAACCATGTGTCTGCTGCCATTGAAAGACGTAAGCTACCTTGGAGTAAACTGGCCAATGTCACAACGGATGGATCACCAAATTTGACTGGAAGACATGTTGGGCTGCTGAAAAGAATCCAGGATAAAGTGAAAGAGGAAAACCCTGACCAGGATGTTATCTTCCTACATTGCATCATCCATCAGGAATCACTGTGTAAGTCTATATTGCAGCTTGATCACGTCATGAAACCAGTGGTAAAACTAGTCAACTTTATACGCGCAAAGGGACTTCACCATCGTCAGTTCATCGCGTTCCTGGAAGAAACTAATGCGGATCATCACGACTTGCTGTACCACTCTCATGTCCGCTGGTTAAGTTTGGGCAAAGTGTTTCAACGAGTGTGGGACCTGCAAGACGAGATCAGCGAGTTTTTGGAGTTAGTGGGGAAATCCACTGAATTTCCTGAGCTAAGTGACAAGAACTGGCTTTGTGATTTTGCGTTTGCTGTGGACATATTTTCGTACTTGAATGAGCTGAATGTTAAACTACAGGGGAAAGATCAGTTTGTGCACGACATGTACAAACATGTACAAGCCTTCAAATCTAAGCTAACTTTGTTCTCCAGACAAATTGCAAACAATTCTTTTGTTCATTTCTCCACACTTGCCACACAGAAAGACGCGACGCGAAACGCAAAGAAATACAGCCAATCAATTGACGACCTGCACGGAGAATTTAGCCGTCGGTTCTCTGATTTTGACAACATTGAAACGTCACTTCAGCTGGTGTCATGTCCCCTGTCACAAGACCCCGAAAAGGCACCACAAGAGGTGCAATTGGAACTGATCGATCTTCAGTCAGACTCCCTCTTAAAGGAGAAGTTCAACTCTCTAAAACTGAATGACTTTTATGCTGCACTCAACGAAGCCATGTTCCCAAACCTCCGGAAGACGGCACAGAAGATGCTAACTTTGTTTGGCTCGACCTACGTCTGTGAGCAGACATTCAGCGTCATGAACATCAACAAATCCAGTCACAGATCCAGGTTAACTGACCAGCATCTCGGAGCTATCCTGAGAATTGCCACAACCAAACTCACTCCAGACTTTGATGCATTGGCCAAAAAGGGAGATCAACAACACTGTTCCCACTGAAACTGTGAGTTTCTCTGCTGTTATTCTGTGATAATCAAATGTAAATAATTCAAGTAAATCAAATGTATACTGTGAATTTCTCTACTGTGTTTATTCTTAATCAAATGAAATTAATGCAATCCAAATCCTCTCACGTAATGGGTTTTACATGTAATTTATATTATTTCACACAAACACTCCATCCATCTGTTCCCGGTCCGGCCCCCCTGTCAAATCTTAGAACCCAATGTGGCCCTCCTGGCAAAAAGTTTGCCCACCCCTGGTCCAGATGGATTAGAACATTGGTCAATGACAGATATGCACTTACATGAACAACTTCATATGTTATGCACTTACAACTTCATATGTTATGCACTTACATAAACAACTTCATATGTTATGCACTTACATAAACAACTTCATATGCATGAACTTACATAAACAACTTCATATGTTATGCACTTACATAAACAACTTCATATGCGTGCACTTACATAAACAACTTCATGTTATGTTAATGACTCACTTTTAAGATTCCAGTTGTTGTAAGCACTTTAAAGCTCTGCCATTTTTGGAGAAGTGTCTTTTCATTGATGGGCGGGAACCACTTGGCCAGCATTTGTAGGTCTGAGATGGCACGACTCTCATCACCTTGTGGTCCTGGTGGTACCAGAGCACTAGAGGCTGCTGGACCCTCAGCTCCAGGTGCTGAATGAGGCTGTCAATGTAGGGCTCCATGACCTATTAACATTAGATGTGAGAGAAAATGAAACATTTTGGCTGATAATATTTCAGAGACAGACTCGTTATTGTTTATTCATTCTTGAGCTTGCTAACTTGTGTCTGAAAACGTGCCCATAGGGTGGGGTGCCCATAGGGTGAGGTGCCCATAGGGTGAGGTGTCCATAGGGTGGGGTGCCCATAGGGTGAGGTGCCCATAGGGTGGGGTTGGAAAGAGGCGCCCCACGTTTCCCTCTCTCTTCTTCGGCGTTGATATTAAGATGGGTTACCTTCTCTTTGACCTGAGCTAGAAAGGAGCCCTTGCAGGTGAACAGCTGCGACGAATCTGTAAGTTGCACAGTATGTGTACAATCCTCGATATATGTTAAGGGTGTCACGATTTCGATTTTATTTCGAAATCGATCGAAATTACATCTCAATCTCGAACTTCGAACTTAAAAGTAGAATCGACGATGCAGCCACACCCCCAATGTCGTGTCCAGCATGTATGCCAAGAGGCACAAACACACATGCACGTGCTGAACTGCAGCGTCAACACCCCTCTAATTTTAGGCTGCAGCCAGTTAAAATATAGGCCTACACATCAACCTACCGAAATCAAAGCCCCTCTTGCTACTTTGAAATCACCGGTGTGGAGGTATTCGTTCATTCACGTCAATTAAAACTAACTTAGCCTACTCAACTTAGCAAGTGAAAAGATGGTCTAATTACAGTCCAAAGTTACTTTAAGGCTTAAAATGCACATTTATAAGTACATATTCCATGAACACTAACCTTGGGTCTCTTCGGAGTGTGCTGAAACAATCAAATTAACATTCTGTGTTGTTTCATTTTACTATGTTCACGTCTCTGTTTTAGCCTAAAGTTAGTTCTGTTTACATTACAACCTCGCGGTTGGAACGGTTTCAAAGCGGTTTCAAAATATAAGTCCCCCGAAAAAGAAAAGGAAAAGGCCAAAAAGAGTAAATAAAATATAAGGAATGCATTAATAGTCATATTTAAGTAATGCATTAATAGTAATATTTTAAAAAGATCGAAAATCGAATCGAATCGTGACTTTAAAATCGAAAATTACATTGAATCGAGGATTTGGAGAATCGTGACACCCCTAATATATATATATACACATTTATATATACAGTATGTGTACAATCCTCATGCCACGTTTATATATACAGTATGTGTACAATCCTATATATATATATATATATATATATATATATTATATATATATATATTAGGGTGCATCATCCGCCTTGACATATGCAAATGAATCTGTCCCTATGCTTATTATGTTCCAATAAGCGAAAAAACATTCCTGGTAAATTTTGAAGTAAATTGGGTAATATTTATGTGGCCCACCATCAACCTTTATGAATGGTCGAAATTGTTGCCAAATTCAGGAAATCACCTCGCAATATGGGGGACTATGGGGGTGTATTTCACATTATTTCGTTGTTAGCCAGTAGTTATTTAAATAATAACTGTATTAAGGGCATAAAGCACACAGCTCATTTGATAAACATTGGGTTTCTTTATGTTGTCATACATATTTTTTTTTTTTTTTTCTATTTTGAATAATATGTTATTTGATGAAAAACACCTTAATGTGTATTGTAACACTTGTCATTAATCATTTAATTTAACTGTTGCTATGGTGTTATAAAAATCTCATAATTCCAAATCAGATATAGGCTACATGTGTGGGACTATTTTGTTTAGTGTAGAGTAGTAGTTGTATCACACATGATTACATGAACTTTCTTGCAACATGGCTTCTAGTGGAGAGTGTATTAGTAATGCCAATCCACAGTCTTCAAAATGTACTCAGTCTATAAGACAGTCGTCTTGGATATTTGGTTTGGGCAGTGGTCTTGTTCAGGATGACTCGATTATCACTGGATCCCGTCTTCCAAACTGTCGCCAAGTTCTCAGTTGCTTCGTGTGGTATCTTTCGGATGGTTCATCAGAAAACAGGACAAAGTGTGAATCAGCAAATATCGTACTGTCCCAGCTGTCCAGCTTTTATAAAAAGGCCAACATTCCTTTGATATCAGAAAGGAAAGCCTGTGAAAAAAATCATCAAACTTTTAAGTATAAGTATATACTCTTTTGATCCTGTGAGGGAAATTTGGTCTCTGCATTTATCCCAATCCGTGAACTAGTGAAACACACTCCGCACACAGTATACACACAGTGAGGTGAAGCACACACTACTCCCGACGCAGTGAGCTGCCTGCTACAGCGACGCTCGGGGAGCAGTGAGGGGTTAGGTGCCTTGCTCAAGGGCACTTCAGCCGTGGATATGGGCACCCTTCGGTTACAAGCCCAAAGCCCTAACCAGTAGGCCACGGCTGCCCCCAAATGGCATGAATGGCATTGTTTGGATGAAAATGCCAAACTCTGAGCTATCCCACTGAAACGACGGACCAGCCCATCTACACTGGAGAAACTTCAGAAGATGGAGAAAAACTGACAAGACTTTTGCTCTGGCCAGAGAACGCTGAAAGCTTGGTGAAGAACAAGGAGGACTTGTTATTTCTAGCCTGGCTAGCGCCACCACTTCTCAATGAGATGTGGTCTGGGAACCAAACGTTCATTTTCTCGTATTTGAAAAAAATGCCCAGATCCGTTTATTGGGTGCCACGGATGTCTATCAAATGCGTCTGTGCATAGCTCATCATCGTCTTGCTTTCCCCCCTGTTCTGTGATTGGTTCCCTATCTGAGGCAAAAATTAGGGCGGTAGTTTCCAGGCTGCCTTAGCAGCGTGAATCAAATCGCGCGCAAGGCAGCATGGGAACACCCAGGCTATGTTATTTCTGGAGTCCATGAAAAATGACCGCCTCATTTGGTTCATTCGATAAGGCATTAGCTGACCACATATATTGTTTTCCAGCCTTCAAATTTGGTACTGGCAAAACCCATGACAGCAATTGATAGTTTACTTTCATGTTGTTTATTGAAAATGCCTGGCAAAGGCAATTTTTATTTCATCTTCCCCGAAAATGTACACTACTGCCATATCTCAGGAAGTAATAAAGATAGAGACACACGACTCACACCAAATGATGCGAAAAGTCCATATTTATATTCAACTTCCATTGACATTATAGGGCTAGACTAGGGATGTAACGGTATGAAAATTTAACCTCACGGTTATAGTGACCAAAATTATCACGGTTTTCGGTATTATCACGGTATTTTTAAAAGTGTGTTCAATATGTTCAGAAAGCACTGATAGGCCTACACAAGCTGAAATAGTTTCAAAAAGTGTCCGGTTCAGTTTTTCATGTTTAATTGGGTATGTGCTTATAGCTTAACTTACCCTACCATGACATGGAGGTTGCTATTAGGCCTACTGTGTTATTTGGATCCAATGAGTGAGACCAGGCTTGGAATTTCACCATTCTGGGGGCAAGTCCACTTGGCCTTCAGTTGGGCATATTTGGTGGAGGGCACAAAGGCCACATGTTAGGGCAGCGGTCCCCAACCACCGGGACATTCCTAACCGGGCCGTAGCCTACGACATGAGTTGCATGCAAACTAAACTAAATTTAATTCGCAATAATGTCACGTTTTTACATGGCATAGGCCTATATGCAGTTGTTTGATTGCACGAATGTTTGCATTTTGCAAGGTCTATTTTCTTACGTCTGTCTGTCCCGCCTTCAACACTATATATTGCCTTCAGCGCTGCGCAGCCTCAGGTCAGCTCACTTCACTTGATCAGTTCTTGGCGAACGGTAGTGTCACACGAAGTTAGCTAAACTGCTAGAATGAGCAACAAAAAACAATAATCTTTAGCAGACACTGGCCAGGGTGTTTAAGTTGCGAGAGCCGCTGCAGAGATTTGTTACAGAAAAAAAAGTCACCGTTAGCTGCACATTTTAGTGATGAGGACTGGGTGTCAAAACTCGCTTGTGTGGCATATTCGGGTTGCTTAATGACCTCAACCTGTCACTCCAGGGGAGAATGACGACTGTCTTGAACTGGCAGATAAAGTCACTGTATTTAAAGCCAAGCTTGATTTGTGGGGACGAATGGGAACGGGGTGTATTTGATATGTTCCAAACAGTAGTGGGGGTTTTGGGAGAGACTGAGGCAGGGCCCTTTCTCTCGCAGCTCACCTTGTTGCGCTTTCAAATAAGTTTGAGCGTTAGGCTACTTCCCATCCTCCAAAGATCCACGGCAAACCAATGAGTGGGTCCGCAACCCATTTGTCAATATCCAGAATAGTCCTAACTTGTCAGCGCAGGAGGAAGAGCAGTTGATCGAAATTGCAAATGACGGTGGTCTTAAGAGTGTGTATGAGGAAACCTCTCTGGCGGGTTTTTGGATCAAAACCAGAGCAGAATATACCGAGATAGCCGTAAAAGCGCTGAAAACGTTGCTACCATTTTCCACCACGTTTCTGCAATGACTGCAACTGAGACCAAATTGCGCAATCGACTGGACATTTCAAACACACTGAGGGTGTTACTGTCTTCCATCACCCCCAGATGGAACCTTCTTGTTGCAGGGAAACAAGCACAGGGCTCCCACTGATTATATTCGTAATGCACGTTTAGTTCCCATGTTTTGTTCCCATATTTTGTTAAGCATGTTCACACTTGATAGATGTAGCTTCAAGTTGTTAAATTTTCATAGTTCATAGGCCTATTGTTAAATTTTTAGCCTACTTATTCAAGTTCACGTTTTTCACATTTTTAAGAGTTCGTTACCTTCACTGTTCATAGGCTACATAACTGGAGCTAGTTCTTTTCAAGTAATGCATGCACAACACATATGGAACATGGAACCCCCGAACCCCCAACCTACTACGCCCCCCCCGGTCCGTGAAAAAAAAAAATGGGAATCAAACCGGTCCATGGCACATAAAAGGTTGGGGACCCCTGTGTTAGGGCACCAAGGCCAAAGTTAACTATACAGTAGTAGGCTATAAAAATGATCAAAGTTGTATAGCCTATTCACTGCAGTATACCTGCATTACTGTATGAAACATTACAAAAACATGAAACATGACATATTACATAGAACTGCAAATCATCTGACCATCTAATATTTACAGATATCTAGGCTATATTTAACATTTATTTTATATTTGGCCTGTTATGAAATCATGTATTGAACAATTTAAGCACAGTTCAGCTTTAAGAAACTCAAATAGCCTAGATGCATGCTTTGCATTTTGTGATCTACTTTCACAAACTCTTAGTCAGCTGTCCTCTGATTTACCGATATCTAGGCGATATTTGTAGCATTTATTTTGTATTTGGCCCGTTATGAAATCATGTGGAACAATTTAAACACATTGTAAAACTTAAAGCCCAAATTTGGAGACATCCATGATTGTCGAAATTTACTGCAAATTCAAAACTGGATTACTCTGGAACGGCTAACTGTACAGGGGACTGCTTTACACCTTTGTGTTCGGTAAGGTCTGCTGTTTATTCTGATATATGGTTGGTCATGTGTTAAACGAAAGGTTCGTGAAGTATTGCACCGAGAGGAACGGGTAGGGAGATGGACGCAAAACCTTCAGTAGAATTTATGATTAAATTGAATTATATTATTTACTTTTCTCGCGAACCGTTCACCACAGCAATTCGCGGCTAACATCATTTAAAAGCTGAGAAAAAGCTCTTTCATGTGATACTTGTGATGTCTGTGTGATGAGTAGGCTACTTCGCGAGTAGTTCAACTGAGAAGAATGGGTGAATTTAGACGCACTTTCTTTCTTGTGCTGTCACTTTCTCCACTGCGTAAAATACTAAATTAATTTGCGCTGTGAATAATTTGACATATTTTGACTACTAATCGCTATTAGTAGGACGCAAAGCAGAATATTGAAAGAAGGGCACCAAGGCCACCGTGGCCTGTAAATCTCTGATTTTCAAAGGGACATCACGGCCAACGCAAGGGGCAACGACGTGGCCGCCATTAAATTCCTACCCTGAGTGAGACCAAAGTAAGTGTTCGAACACTACTGTGTTCTTCTGATAACGTGAGTGGAATGGATTTAATGTGGACGCGAACATAAAAAGACGCAGAGTGGCTAAATGATACAGTAAGTTTTGCGGTGAAAATGTTCCGCCTTTTAAAATCAGTTGTAGCCTAATCCAAATCGCAGTTAAAACCATCAATTAGACAACAGAATCAGTAGGGTACCAATTTTGCTTCATTGTAGGCCTACTGTATGTCAAAAGCAGGCTCGGATGAAGCTGGGAAGGATTAAACACACGGTTTCAACACTGTGGTAATCGGCCGTGATAATTATGATATTTCAAAAGAAAACGGTAATTGTTATCGTCAACATTTTTATCACGGTTTATCATTATACCGGTAATCGTTACATCCCTAGGCTAGACCCATTATTTTTGGCTTTATTTAAGAAAAAAGGATATTTACAGCCTAGCTTTATGGACGTCTTTAGTTGGAAACTTCAGAGGCTCGGTGGGCCACCTAAACATCAATAGAATTCAATAAAATTTCTCATGGAAGTTTTATTTGGTTAATGGAACAAAATTATTCTAGGGACAGATTGATTTTCAATTTTTTTTCAAAAAGTGAGGCGGATGATGCACCCTAATATATACAGTATGTGTACAATCCTCGTGCCACGGGGTCCTTCTTTATATCTGCCTCCTCAGCAAGTGTAGATTTCTTTGAAGGTTTGAAATGGCCTTCTCTTGTGATAGCCACCTAGTGTCCTTAACCTCCTGGGGTGGGGGTAGGGCAATTAATTAAAATCCATATTTCCATAAGGAATTTGGTGTAGCCTACAATGTTTTCACTTACTGTGACTTTCACCTTAGCTGCCGGAAACTCTGGGCTGGGTCCCAGGATATGATGGATAGATAGAAACTTTATTGATCCCCAAGGGGAAATTCAAGTTCAAATTAAAATTCAATATGACCGGTGTAACGTGAATTGTTTGAATATATTTTCATGATTTGATGTAGCCTAATGTTTGAGGCATATTGAAACAAGATTCAAGACCGTTCATATGTGTCTTGAATGCAATGCCTTTTGAGTAATGAGTAGCAAAAAAACATATTTTTTGTTGCAAATAAATGTCCAGCAGTTCATAACTAGTCTACTGTAGCCTATTTGAAAATGAAAATGTGAGTAAATCATCATGAATTTGTATGAGTTGACTTGTGACTTGCTTGACTCAACTTGACTTGACTTGCTTGATTGTCACAATTCATGTTATTTCACATCTAGAAGGTATAGGCTTTTTCGAAAATATCCAGTCTAGGTGGTTGAATTTGCTTTGTTTTAATGGTGAAGGCCAAAATGTATCAGCCATTGTTCACCCATATACAATACAGGAATATGTATTGTGCATGGTATAGAGGAAGGTGGGACATGATTCAACTCATGTTAAAGTCACGTCTAGAGGGTTTAAGTTTTCAGAAAAGATGTAATTTAGGCTGTTTAATTTGTTTTTCCTTAATGTTACAGGCCAACATATATCAGCTGTATATTTGGCTCACGTATACAGTATAGGACTTTGTATTGAGTATGGTATGGAGGAAGGTGAGACATATTTCAACTCCTGTTGATTCACATCTAAAGGTTGCAGGCTTTAAGAAAATATATAGTTTAGGTGGATTACCTTTCCCTTAATGCTAGAGGACAAAATGTTCATGTGATTGCTTTTAATTAGTTCATGTAACCTTTATAGTGATGAACTGTTCGAAGTTTGATCCTTAAACCTTTTTGGGAGATACTGTATTTTTAGAGTGCCCAAATGGCCTTGACCTTTGACCCCACATACATTGAGTACCATATCAGTTCATCAGGCCCTTACAGTGAATAAGTATGCCAAGGTCCTCTAACCAGCTTTGGAGATGTTGGAAGATATCAAAATGTGTTAACACATGATTTACGGTGTTAATTGAAAGCTCTGTATTTTTTTTCTGTGAAGAACTGGAGTTGAAATTCTTAATCTACATAAAAGACAATTAAAATGATATAAATTCTTATTCTTAAAATGATATAAAAGTAACTAAATTTAGGCTACTTGGCTAAACAATAAGGTTTCCATTAGAGCACAGCACACGTGAATGAAAGCGGCTGCCTTGTCTCGCAATAAAAAGTCAGTGGAAATCCTGACACTCTTTCAACTAAATGAAACATAATAGTGAACCATCAGTCCCAACATTTTTCCCAACATTTAGCAATATAATCAAACAGTCCAAAAGTATATTAAACACTAACTAACTAAGTCCGTAGGTAGAGTTATGTGTAATAAAGTGGAATGACACAGGAAAAAAGCAGCTTGATAGTGTTTTATGCCCCCAATGCCGTCTTCCAGGCAGCGATGCCACCGCTGACTTAAAGGCACCTAATCCTAACCCATGCCTAACCATAGCGCTAGGCTGTAGCCAGTTTAAAAAAAAAAATCAACCGACTGAAATTGAAGCACCTCTTGAAATCAAGCATTTTGTCGTTCATTCACGTCAATTAACAGTAACTTACTCAACTTAGCAAGTGAAAAGATGATCTAGTTACAGTCCAAAATTACTTTGACAAGTGCATATTCCATAAACACTAACCTTGGGTCCCTTCGGAGTGTGCTGAAACAATCAAATTATCATTCTATGTTCACGTCTATGTTTAATGTGCGGTTGGAGCGGTTTCAAAATGAAAAGCGGATTCGAAATAAAAGCCCCCAAAACAGAATAGGAAAAGGCCAGAAAAGTTAACAGAAGGAATGCCTTAAAGCAGTGGTCCCCAAACTACGGCCCGCCACCTCATTTTTGGTGGCCCAGCAAAACATGTCCGTGATAGCATCTGGCCCGCACGGGAGTACGACATCGTTTTTGCCAGCACTTCATAAAACTCTCATATTTTGAAAACTAAATTAGTTGTAGGATATTGCTTGTTCACAACTTGAGCTGTGTATGCCAAGACACAGAGTTCAGAGTTCACACATTTTGAATAAAATACTTTTGGGACTCCCTGCTAATACTTTTGGGAATGCTAAAGTCTTTTTTATTAGTTGCCTATTATTTCATTTGAGCTACATTTTACACTGATATGGCATGATGGCAACATAAACTCAGCTAACAATGGTATTAAATTGCAGTAGCCTATGATTAAATGTAATGGAATATTCAACCAAGGTAGACTGCTGTTGTTCACAGCACTAAGCTATTTATGGTTACTGATATACTCCGAGTCTCTGGCCCTCTCTTAGAGCCTGGCATAGTGAGCTGGCCCTCGGATGAAAAAGTTTGGGGACCACTGCCTTAAAGCAACACCAAAGAACTTTCCCTCTGTCGCATGCACACTATTTGTTTATCCAGCACCGGCTTTGCAAATAACAATGTCCACAGACAAGGTAGAATATTTTGCATGACTTATAAAAGTACGATGTAACAGATGCAAGTCAAATTTGTAGTTTCTTATGTCTCATTCCATCGAACTACAAATCCGCTACCCGATCTGGCAAACTTACTGTACATAGTGCGGTTATAGCCCATAGAGGGCCGCGAAGCGAATGCAGAATTGCTGTTCACCCTGTTACGAGTTGATGAACCACTGAAACGATTGGAAACATTATTTTAAGGTAAAAAAACTATTGCTTTAATAGCAATATTAAAAAGAGATTGAAAATCGAATCGAATCGTGACTTTAAAATCGAAAATTAAATCGAATCGAGGATTTTGACAATCGTGACACCCCAAATAGATAAAATATGACACAACCATGAGTTTAGGAATTGCACCTGTAATAGGAAGAAAGGATTTTTCTTATCTGTGAAACTTAAGTTAAGATAGAACAAATGGTTAGGATATTTCTCTGTAATGAGCCTCAAGTTCTTTAGGGTTTTGGGTCCTTTAGGTTTTGAGTCTGGGTAGGTTCAGATTTGTCTGGGTGTGTAATAAAACCATTTATATATGGTGCATTGATGTTTGGTTTACATGATCTTTAATATTATAAATGATCATCATAGATCTACATGGATATACAAGTGCCCATGTTATGACTCCATCATGTGTGTGTGTATGTGTGTGTGTGTGTCGTAGGGGAGTGGCTGTGAGGATGACCGATCGTTTGTACATCACTCCATGTTTTGATAGAGTTTTGCCACATCTAGTGTTTCTGCAGGTCTGTATATTGTGTGTGTTTGTATTGTCATATGTCTATATTTCTGGGTGTTTGTAGAACTTACCCTTTGTGTTGTTGAGTCAGGTGTTGGGTTCATTGTTATTTATATATAAATAACTTCCTCCCCCCATATTATTGACTGTCTCCAACTACTGATTCATACATTCAACTTGACTAAAGATAAAGTTACTAAGTATAACAATCTATTTTTGGGGGATTAACCCATTAACTGCTATAAAATCAGTATATAGAATGTACATAGAATGGAACAGTATAGTTCTGCCTATATCAATATCAAAATAAAGTACTTTCATGTAAACTATTCATTTAAAAAAAATCTTTAAACAAATAATAATAATTTAAAGAAACATCAATATTATTTTGTAGGGTTCTACAACATTGGGTGTGTGTAGAATTGTACTTATAATATATGTATACAGTATATATAAAACTGGATAATTCATATTATTATCGTGTGTGTGTGTAGAACTTGCCCCCTGTGTTGGTATTTGTTGGTGTGTGTGTGTATAACTTGCCCTCTGTGTTGGTATTTATAAAATATATATATATATATATATATATATATATATATACATATACATATATATATATATATATATACATATTTGTGTGTGTGTGTAGAACTTGCCCTCTGTGTTGGTATTTCTATTATTGTGTGTGTGTATAACTTGCCCCCTGTGTTGGTATTTATATATTATTGTGTGTGTATGTGTGTATAACTTGCCCCCTGTGTTGATATTTATATATTATTGTGTGTGTGTATAACTTGCCCCCTGTGTTGGTATTTATATATTATTGTGTGTGTGTAGAACTTGCCCCCTGTGTTGGTATTTATTATATAAATATATTATTGTGTGTGTATGTGTGTAGAACTTGCCCTCTGTGTTGGTGAGTCATGTGTTGGGCCCGCGGTCGGGAGAGTGTGTGTTGGACATGTGTGCTGCACCTGGAGGGAAAACCACACACATCGCCACCCTGATGAGGAACCAGGTGAGACAAACCTGTGTGTGTGTGGAGGATATCTGTTTAGGGGTCTGTGTTTGTGTGCGTGCGCCAGATAGTTTATATTGTTCCTTCGGGTGTCCTATCTGAGTTGAGTTACTCTGTTTGTCCCTCACAGGGAGTGGTAGTGGCGCTAGACAAGATCCGGTCCAAAGTGGAGAAGCTCCGTGAAAATGCAGCCAATCAGCAACTGGACTGCATCCAGGCCTTCTGCTGCAACAGCATCCAGGCCGTTGCCACGGGGACCAGCCCCAGCCAGAAGAGCATGTGGGATGGAGCTAGTGAGTAGGACTGGGCTGTGGGCACTACCTGGGCACTACTTTACTAAAGAGCACGTGGGCACTACTTTACTAAAGAGCACGTGGGCACTACTTTACTAAAGAGCACATGGGCCACATTGTGTAGCATATGACGGAGGTGGCTTTTAGCTAGATGGATGACAGCAGGCTAAGTAAAATGGAGATGTTTCAATGCTAAAGTTCATCAGAATCTTGGGATACGCCCACTTGACAAAGGGAGAGATAGAGCTAAAGACTGGCCTTTGGCCGTAGCAACCATCCATTTAGAACTAGTAACGGCAGTTTGTCCTGCAAGTTGAGAAATTAGTTGATATTAGGGGTGGGCGATATGGACAAAAAATAATATCTCAATATTTTTTGTGATTTTGACGATAACGATAATTAGTCGATATCCTTTAAAACCTGATATGCATATTGGCCTATTTTGGGGATTTTGCCCGAAATGGGACAGAGTCTACTGTAATAGCTCCTGTGTCCTCATACTGTGACCTATCATCAAATGCCTGGTATCCCCTGAAAGCTGAGACCTTGTAGAATTTTTAGAAACTGTCAGAATGACTCTGTTATGTACTATCAAAGTGCTACAGTAGCTGGAATATTGATTTTTCTTTCAGGCGGTTATGTAAATCCCTGGAAATGGCCACATTTCAGATGTGAAAGTCCCTTATATTGCCATTGAAACACATCAGGGGCCCACTCCCAGGTGTTGTGAAGATAAATATCAAAGGAAATGTTTGTACAATGAAGTATGACCCCTTTAGAGCCATTTTTGTGTGGAAATGCATATGCGTTTTGCTCAGTGTCTTTTTGGAGACTCCAAAAGGGACCTTTGGTTACCCAAAACGCATACTCCAAATAAAGTCTAATAACAGAAGAACCCCTTGGCCTATAATCATGATCTTGGTCTCAAATGAAAGCTGACACCCAGGGGATTGCATCTGGCTCAGTCAGAGATGGCTGTGGTACTGTTTTACAGAGGTATTACTTCACACAAAACTCTACTTTTGCCAAAACGCCTCAAGAATTTCAATAAAAAAATTATAAACAATGTGATATAGTGCAAATTTGTATTTGTAAAAGTAAATTTGTAGTAGTGCAAACATTTGTAAAAGGCAAATATGAAAAAAGGTGAAGAGCAGCAAAATGGCTTCAGTGCAAATATAAGTAAAACAAAATATGAGGGAAACTATTTACATTTGGCACACTAGAATGCAATAAAGTGCACAGTAGAACACACAAAAATAATAATATGAATAGAATAGAATAAGAATAGGAATAATAAGTGTAGAAAAACTATTTACAAATGGCAGTGTAAACACTTTACAGGGAAACATGTAAAGTGACTTTTTTTTTGGGGGGGGGGTGTTGCAGTCTATGTTTAGGGTTGGCTGTGATGCCAGTCTCTGTAACAGTTCCTGGTTGACACAAAACAAAATGGCTTGTCACAAGTCTCACAGGCAATTGGTGTCTTGAGCTGGAAAACCGTGCACCTCTTGCGGCCCTGAGTGGCATCTGTCCCAAGATAAATGGGGAGATGCATACCAGATGCAGGTGCAGATGGAGGCTGCTGCACAGTGGTGGGTGAGCCAGCTTCAGAAAGTTGGAGCACAAGATTCTCCCGGAAAGCCTTCTGTGTGAATGGTTTGTCACCCTTGGCTTTGGCAATCTCCTTGTGAATAATGAATGCATTGACAATTGCAATGTCCACAAAGTGATAAAACAGGGTCTTGTACCACTTCTTTGTTTTATGGAGGACGTTGTAATAACCTATCAGGGCGTCTGACAGGTCGACTCCACCCATGTGCCGGTTGTAGTCTTTTACTGCAGGTGGAACTGGCAGGTTCTCCATGGACCACTTCCCATCCGCACCCTTCACCCTCCTCTGGACAGTCTCGCCTCCATGTGCCTGGTGGATTGTTGAACACATCTGGACATCCCGTGTGTCCCTCCATTGCACAAACAACAAAGGATCTTTCCTAATCCATCTGATGGTGCCTCTGGGACTGCCTTTATCTAACATGCCAGGCCTGCCTGCAGGGAATCCTTTCCTGTTAGAGCGGATGGTTCCACAGGCCCAGATCTTTGACTGGAGAAGGTCCTGGAACAGCATGGGGCTAGTGTAAAAATGGTCAACATACAATTTATACCCAGTCCCCAGAAGCCGTGGGGAGACCAACTCCATCACAGAGTCATAGCTGAGGCCTTTCCCTATCAGGACATGGGACTTACCCTCGTACACAAAGAAGTCCCATGTATAGCCATTGATGGAGTCAGCCAGAACGAAAAGTTTATAACCCCATTTGCAGGGTTTGTCTTTCATGTTCTGCCTCATGCTGACACGGGCTTTGGAGGCCACCATCCTTTCATCAACACTGATGTGCTGATTGGGATGAAAGTTGGCCTTGCACACCTCACGCATCTCTGTATACATGGGCTTGATCTTAGCCAGACGATCATAGGCAGCTGTCCCACGCCTTGCATCATTCACCACGTCGTCATCTGGATTGCTCATGTGAAGGGAGGTCGCAATCATCTGGAACTTGCGGCCGGATATCACAGAGCGGGGAAAAGACAGGTTATACAGTTTGGCAAGTCTCCAGTAGTCTGTGATATTGGCAACCTGCACAAGTCCCATGTAGATAAGTATTGCCAGATCTGGCATGGTTATTGTTTGCCACTTTGCGCCGCGATGCATCGACCCAAACTTGTTTGTGTTTTGCACCAGTGTGCGCAAAATGGAGTCTGTCCTTGGTGGCCGAAATGTGGGCTGTGGGGCATGAGATCCACGGTGTCCTCACCGAGCCATGGCTCCTCCTCCTCTTCACGTTCCTCTGGGCCTCTGGCACGGCCCCGGCCCCGGCCCCTGGCTCTGCCTCTTGGGGTGGATGTTGCTCTCCCCCTTGCTCGTCCTGCAGCACCCGCTGCTTTCTTACTTAGCTGAGGGGTAGAGGACGAAGGACCTGCCGCTGACTCCTCTTCATCACTCCCTCCTCTTGCTCTCTTCCTTGAAGCCGGCTCTCAGTCTTCATCGCTGAAGTCGTCATCACTATCACTGAAGAGAACAGAGACAAAACAATCAAACCATATACACACAGGAGCACATTCGATGCGACTACATTTGCATTCCCTCCCCTATGACTGCATGTTCACAATACCACAGGCCCATGCTCTCACTCCACCTCCAGTACAAACTATACCCCACACACATCAGTCAGCTTAGCCCCCCCCCCCCCCTCCTTCAGACTAATACAGGACACTCACCTTCCCCCTACTTCTCTCTCTCACACACACACACACACACACACAGGTAGATTGCATCCCCTCCCCCATGACACCTAGGTCCCTCTCACCCCCCATCCCCCTGTGTGTGTGTGTTTCTCTTTCTTATACACACACACACACACACACACAGGTAGATTGCATCCCCTCCCCCATGGCAATGTACTCAATCAGTGGAGTTGTACAGTCATATTGGCCACTAACCCTAACATCCCAATTATGTAAAGTAAATAATAAATATAAATATATACATAAACATATCATATATCGAGTTTCTGTTACAAATATATAGTGTTTACTCACCGTTCAAAGCAGGGGTCCTTTCCTTCTAAGAAGTCCATGTATCCTTCAGAGTCTTCTGAAACTTCACTCTCCTCAATGTCACTTATCTCTTCATCACTTTTACGACTTTCACTCAAACTGCTGGTACTTTCCTCAGCTGGTTCGACCTCCACATTCTTCTTCTTTGCCTGTCTTTTCGGCATGTTTTCTTTATTCTTCTTCCAAAGATCCAACTGTAAAAATTGCGACTGTATTCCTCTGACGCGCCGATCGTACTAGTAAGCTATCGTTACGCACAACGAAGGTGCACTCGATTTCCCAGAGTTCCCCTCACCGGAGGGGGTTGTAACATACGTTGTTCGAAAGGTCTACTCATTGGCTACAAGACTATCTTTGAACCATCCCCGTAGCTTGTCATAGGCCAGAGCTATTGTCAATCAAAGCTAACTTGTCCATTAGGCAGCTTGCATGGCTATCATGCTTCTAACACGTGTTACTCGACAACGGTACGTCACACAAAGTTGTCACTGGTGTCTACGTACTCAGGAGAGCTTCCTGAACACGCTGAGTGGTGTGAATCCCGGTGATACATAGGATAAGCATACGAACTATGTGGTTTTCTGTCAGAAAAAAGTTATCGTTTGTTTTTTTAGCAACAAAACGGTACTGTTTGGGTGGAATTATGCATCTTCTAAACGTAATGTCGACAAAACACGGTGGATATTCGGATTCTCTGGCTTCTTATGAACAGTATGAGACCAAGCATGTTGGAGTAGCATGAAGCCCGGGATGTACACAAAGGCTGTAAGGTGAGGAGACACAGTGGTGGTGGTGGGGGGCATTTTGAAACGTGACTAGTGATACAAATTGTAGGTTTTAGCCGTTCGGGATGGGTTTCATTCAGTCGACACGGGTCTCAAATTAATCCTGAGGCTTTCCAATGGTATATGGCATGACTATGTAGCTAGCACATGATTGACTTTACATTGAGATAGTGATTCGAACGAGTGATTTGGGTCGGTACCGGAACAAATTATGCACAACAGGTTAAAAAAAATTTGTAAAAGTCTGAGTTACTTTACAGCTCATTATTTATGAATAGCATCAATACAATAATAACCAATAACCTAACCTGTGACTTTTTAACCAAATCAACCAATGCATGACACATTTCCAATGTTGCCCCCACTTGTGTGTGTGGGAATGACATGGTCTAGCCAGTTACATTAGAGAAGATGACTAGGCCTAACAGTTTCCCAAGAGAAAGTCTAAAGCTGAAGTTCCTTTCAAAAACCCCCCGTGGGGACCCCGGGTAGAATAGGTCCCTAGCACCCCCTTGCTGATCGTAAGAGGCGACAAATGGGGCGACTTGTTTGCCGTAAGTTGCTACCCGTGTCAGTGGAGGACGATCGCCTGGTGCTTGAGGAATGTGGCTTGCTGCGGCCCCCACAGGTCCAACACAGTACTTTGGCTCTTACTTCACTTAGACGGGAGGTTGGAGGGACCCGCTCCAATCAACCGGCTTGTCAAAGTTCTTTGGAATATTTTGAGGGACCATGCTTTTTATTTTTTCCTTAAAGACTTTGGCCTAGGGTCAATCGAGTGATATGAACCCTTTGTTTTCATCGCTCGAGTATACCATCCCTGTAACCTTGGTGCATATCTGGAGGAGAACCGCAGCTCTGTGCATCCCCTTGTTGGGCTCCGAGGTGGGTGAGGAGCAGAGATGGTGAATTTTTATCCACAAAATATGGCTACAAATCAACCCAACAAAAAAAGAGTCATGGATTATGATTCAGACAACGGCTCTGACATGGCGTTTATATACCCCCCTAAAATGAATAACTGGCCCAAATTCATAATTCTTGAATCTGAATCACCAGACACGCCCCTTGCTAAGTTGTCCCCTTTTGTGATTCAGAAAGGAATTGCAGGAATAGCAGGGACGGTTAAAGACATTAAGAAATTGCATTCTGGTCAGATTTTAGTTGAATGTGCAAGAAAGTCCCATGCAGACAATGTATTACGTTGTAATAGTTTAGCAGGAATACCTATGCGGACCTTTCCTCACCCCCATCTCAATAGCTGCAAAGGAGTAATCCGCACTAGAGACCTGAATGAAATGGAAGAAGCTGACATAGTTACTGAACTGAACGAACAAGGAGTAACTCATGTGAGGAGAATTACCTTAAAAAGAGATGACAAAATCATTAAGACTGGTACATACATCCTGACCTTCAATCTGCATGATCCCCCTGAAAGAATCCTAATTGGATATTTAAGTGTGCAGGTTGATAAATACATCCCCAATCCGTCGAGATGCTTCAATTGTCACAAATTTGGCCATGGCTCTGCTAGTTGCAAAAATAAAAGTGTCTGCTGTACCTGTGGAGAAGATGGACATGAACTGATCTGTAAAAGACCACCAAAATGCTGCAACTGCCAAGGGAACCACCCAACCTCATCTAACTGGACTGCCCTGTATGGCTAAAAGAGAAAGAAATTCAAAGGATTAGGGTCACTAAGAAAATTACCTATCCACAGGTGAGGAAACAGGTGGAAGGATTTTCCTTGTCAAAGTTCCAGCAATCTATTGCTTCTATTGTGAAACCCCCTACGAAGTCTACTGATTGTCAAACCGACTTTACCTGGATGCACAAAGATAAGCCGCAATTAATTAGTGGCAAAACATCTTCAACTTAAAGTAAAACAAAAAATATGAATTCCCAGACTACTGCCAGTCAATCGTCACTCATGCCTGAACCCCCACAACTACCAAAAGAGAAAAAGAAATCAACAAGTACTTCTTCCCAGTCTAAACCAAGTCAAGAACATAAAAAGGAAAACTGTAAGGAACCTCCAACCCCTCGCAGTTGAAGCTCCTCCCCCAAGAGTAGGAGCAAGGGCCCTGTTCCTGTTTTACCCATATGACAATAGCTAGCCATATTATACCATGGAACTGTCGTGGTTTTAAAGCAAACTTCTCTGAACTGCAGCGATTATCTGCACTTTTTAATCCTCTTGTTTTATGTCTTCAAGAGACTCACCTATCACCAAATAATAATGTATCCTTGTTTATGTTTAATACCTATGGCCCAAATGTCCATCGGCCTTCTGGTGGGGCAGCTGTCCTGGTACGAAATGGCATAATTCACAGCCAACTTGCAATCACTACCCACCTACAAGTGGTGGCAGTCCGCATTACACTTCATAAGGTAGTTACTTTGTGCTCTGTCTATATTCCTCCTGATGTCACTATAACTTTGGACGACCTGGATGACTTAACTGAACAACTGCCTACCCCATACCTCCTTTTAGGGAATTTTAATGTTCATAACCCTGCATGTGGTGGCAATCATTCAAATGCTAAAGGCAGAACTTTTGGAAGATTTTATAACTAAAAATGAATTATGTCTGTGGAATGATGGATCATTTACCTACCTACATCCTGGACACTTACTCTGCCATTGTGGGCAGCCGTGGCCCGCTGGTTAGCACTCTGGACTTGTAACCGGAGGGTTGCCGGTTCGAGCCCAGACCAGTGGGCCGCGGCTGAAGTGCCCTTGAGCAAGGCACCTAACCCCTCACTGCTCCCCGAGCGCCGCCGTTGAAGCAGGCAGCTCACTGCGCCGGGATTAGTGTGTGCTTCACCTCACTGTGTGTTCACTGTGTGCTGTTTGTGTTTCACTAATTCACCGATTGGGTTAAATGCAGAGACCAAATTTCCCTCACGGGATCAAAAAAGTATATATACTTATACTTATACTTATATACCTATCAATATGCGATCCTCACGTCTTGCTTGACTTCTCTTGGCAACCCTTGGATGACCTTTGTGGGAGCGATCATTTCCCCTTGATCATGACATCTACTGAAGCAGATATACAGCTCAGACCTCCAAGATGGCAACTTAAAAAAGCTAACTGGAATGTCTTCCAACACCTTTGTGACGCCCAACTTGGCCACTTGCCCCAAAAAATTGAAAATCCTGTTGAGTACTTCACTGAGACATTGATAGCAATTGCGGAAGAAACTGTCCCTAAGACCTCAGGAAAGGCCCACCGTAAGTCCAACCCATGGTTTGACGACAACTGCAAAAAGGCAATTGATTCCCGGAAGAAGGCAGAGAGAATTTTTAACAAACATCCAACAACAGAAAATCTCATTAAATTGAAAATCTGCCGAGCTCAAGCACGTAGAGCTATCAATGAGTCCAAAGCACAAAGCTGGAGACAATATGTTTCCAGCCTTACATCCGATGTGTCCTCAAAAAAGGTTTGGAGTTTCATTAAAAAGATGAAAGCAAAAGGTGGTAACCAACAAGCTTGCTGAAACGTTTGAAAAGAACTCCTCTGTGGAAAATTGTCGATCTGAATTTCAAGCTCTGCGCAGGAAAGAGGAGGGTAAGGTGTTGAATTTCCTGTCAGATAATACAGAACCTTACAATCAGCCTTTCTCAATTGACAATAAATTATCCTTCATTCCACACATGAAAAGTCTCAAAAAGAGATGCTTTAAAACTTGCTCTACAGTATGCGATCAAACTCAAATCAAACAAAGATAACCCTGCTCACTGTACTGTCTTCTACCCCCAGTTTTTGCAATTTTATGAAGCTAGACCCAGATCCATCAAACCTTTTGGAATACGCATGAAACCCTTCCTGGAGAACTTGAACATTAATCTGGACAGTCTGCAATCTACACATGTCTGCCCCACTCCCCCTTGGACATTAAAACGACCTGTGATTGTAATGGATCTAATGGATCTAATCCAAAGGAAAAAGTCAAACACTCATCCAAATGACTACCAGGGTGCCTTTTTTGATATGAGACGTTTTCTTTTACATACCCCCTTTTATACCGATGGATCAAAAACGGAGAACTCTGTGTCCTCAGCAATAGTAGTGAATTTTAATCAGCATGGCCTGCGTATTCTAACTATATGTTCTATTTTTACAGATGAAGCTAAAGCCTTGCTTTTAAGTCTTGAGTACATAGAGGAAACCAATAAACAATACTCTCTGATCTGTACAGACTCTAAATAATGCCTTCAAGCCCTGGAGTTTTTAAAGACTGATCACCCCCTCATTGTGGAAATTCTTGACAAAGTGGATCATCTGACTAAACTGAACTTGAACATTGTTTTTTGCTGGGTTCCTGGCCATGTGGGACTCCGTGGCAATGAGAAGGCAGATAGTGCAGCTAAACAGGCCTTGAGTGATGAAATTACTGAGTGTCCAATCCCTGCCTCAGATGTGAAACCTCTACTATGTTCTTATATAAATGAGAAATGGCAAGCTGAATGGGATGATTGTGTGGACAATAAGCTGCATGAAATATGTAACACTGTAAAACAAACAATAACTCAATCCTTTTCATGTAGACTTGACCAAGTTGTATATACAAGGTGTCGAATTGGTCATTCTAGATTAACACAGTTTTTTGTTAACTGGAGGTGCACCCCCACTTTGTCATTTTTGTTGTAGCCCCCTATCAATTAAGCATAGTTTAACTTGCTCTGCACTGAGGATGAAAAGGCAGCAGTTTTTTAAAAAAGATAATGTTGTAGATATTTTCAATAAGGTCCCACCTTTAAAAGTTTTGAACTTTTTGGTATGTATTGATGTAAAGAAACTTATCTAAGCTATTTATTTATTTGGTCGTTGATTTAGTAAACATCATATGAATACTTTCCAACTGTATTTGCCTTGATATAGCCATAGCTGCTGAACTGGCAATAAATGGAAACAATCAATCAATCAATCAATCCTTTCAAAAACCTTTACTTAGGATTCACTGTAAAACTAAGCAGACCAACAGAGTACATCTCAGTTATTTCCTTCGATGTTTTGTTTAAGAGAAATCATGTAGGCTAGCATTCCAAGTTACAGAATAGAAACGAATGCGTTACCTTATGGCTAATGTATATCAGAAATCCCACAGAGATGCTAACGGTTAGCATAATCGATACGTAGATATTTAGAGCGAACTTCAGTCCATTTACAAAAGGGTTACATGAGAAGAGTTCTTTGTTTACAACTGACTATTAAAATACTCAAAGGCAAATGTTTTCTCCATATAATACCATGTAGGAAAAAATGTGACTGTCTCATCAATGCTACGTGAACAGAAGTAGCTGCACAAAATCCCAAGTAGGCTACGTCTTGATCTCACTACACAAAATAAACATTAGGCCTGCGTGTGACAACGTGGACCCACTAGCGATCATGTGACACTTGCTCTGCTGCAAAGGGGCTTCTCTTGCATACACCTCCTGGATTTAGTGAATGTATGGGGTTTCAATGCGTGATTTCGAGTGTTTTTTCCCCATAAGTAATTGAAATACTCGATAATGTATATTTACACATCGTTAAAACAACAGTCACAATATTATCGCAGATGATATCGCCCACCCCTAGTTGATATGTGTCGGAAGAAAGTAGTTCTACTAACAAGACGACAGTTTTAGCTATTAAAATGTTAAAATTGTAACAGGAAATGAACACAACGCAAGTGGCAAAAGTGGAATAAGCAGGATAATGGACTCCATGGTGGTCTGTTAACAGAAATTAATGCACTTAATTTCTTCGCGTCGGGCCGTTTTACAACCTCGACCATGCATTAATTTCTGTTAACAGACCACCGTGTCGTCCATTATCCCATACACAGTATGATTATTAGTATTATAGTATTGCAGTATTTATTCTATATAATAGTGTGCTTTTCAGTGGTGATTTGTGGTGTCGTTTGCAGACGGCCCCCCGTTCCCCGAGGGGAGTTTTGACCGGGTGTTGTTAGACGCTCCCTGCAGTGGCCTTGGCCAGAGACCCAACATGGCCGTCAGCAGCAGCCTGAAGGAGATCCGATCCTACCAGCCGCTACAGAGGAAGCTCTTCAACACGGTGTGGACCCCACACACACACACACACACGTAAGCGATAGCGATATGTATCGCAATAGACATGTAATCGATATCAATAAAAAATACATTCGATAGAACATTCGATAATTAAAAGCAACACACATCTCCCGCCTTACGTTGTCCATAAATAAAGAGGCTAAATATATCTTGCATTGTGGCCAGTATGTGCAACTCTACCAGAGTAGGCAATAGAAGTAGGCTTACCTACACAGACTCTCAATGAGTCCTTGCCCTGTGCACTCTCTCTCTCCCTCTCAACAGGCGCATCCCTCCTCATGCACATGTAATCCAACCATTCACAATCGTGCAAGACGACTGGCTAAATTGCTATTAAATCCAGTTAGCATCATTAGCATGCTGCACGAATTTCTTCAAAACTGTTGCATTCAAATTGACTGCTAAGTTCTAATCATCTCAATCCCGATGCAAATGGAAAAGTATTTTCCAAGACTCAAAGCGTATTGAATCAGATCAAATCGCTCCGAATCATTCTGTATTAAAACTTATCGTTTCTGAATCGTATCGTAGCTTATGCATCTAGATACATATTGAATCATCTTAAAAGGGAGAGATGCACACCCCTACTACATACACACTCACAATGCCCCACACACACACACACACACACTCACAATGCTACACACAAACACACACTCACTCACATTAAATAACAATGCCACACACACACACACACACACACAAACACAAACACACACACACTTACAATGCTACACACAAACAAACACACACACGCTCACATTAACAGTGCTGTGTGTGTGTGTGTGTGTGTGTGTGTGTGTGTGTGTGTGTGTGTTAGGCGGTGCGTCTGCTGAAGCGGGGGGGAGTGCTGGTGTACAGCACCTGTACTGTCACTCTGGCGGAGAATGAGGAACAAGTGGCCTGGGCCCTCAGAACCTTTCCATCTCTAACACTTCAGCCTCAGGTAACACACACACACACACACACACATGGCTTGAATTCAGTGCATTTGGGTCATTGGACAAACTGTCTGCGTCCCCCATGCACTGAATTCAAGCCACAGTACACTGTGAAGACAGTAAGGCATGGTGGTGCACAATTCATGTTATGGGTTAGGGTTAGGTTATGGGGATGTTTCTCATACTGTGGTGTTGGACCTATTCATGTTATGGGGATGTTTCTCATACTGTGGTGTTGGACCTATTCATGTTATGGGGATGTTTCCCATACTGTGGTGTTGGACCTATTTATCGTACACCAGAGATCATGTATCAGTTTCAATACATCAAAATATTTGAAGAGGTCATGTTGTCTTATGCTGAAGAGGAAATGCCTTTCAAATGGGTGTTCAACAAGACCAAAACACACCAGTAAGCGAGCAAAGTCTTGGTTCCAGACTAATAAGGTTGATGTTACGGAGTGGCCAGCCCGATCCCCAGACCTCAATCAACTTGTGGGGTGACATCAAAAATGCTGTTGTGGAATGTAGTTCAATCGTCCTGGGCTGGAATACCTGTTCACTGGTGCCAGTAGTTGGTCGACTCCATGCAACACAGATGTGAAGCAATTCTCAGAAATAATGATAATGCAACTAGATATTAGTGCAGTGATTCAAAGTAAAGCAAAATCTTGAGACATTTTTCATGTTTGAGCTTGTAAAGAAAAATGCAAACACTGCTATTTTTTTTTTAACTATACTTTTTCTTCACTTTCTGTAAAGGTATAACACAAACTTAATACATTTTGTACAGTGGCTTGGAAGTGCAAAAAAAAACCAATGGTAAATTAATTATTTACAAGATTAAAAACAAATGTACAAGTTTAAAGGCAAATGTACAAGTTTTTATAGAAATGTACAATGTTTTAAGCAAATTTACATTTTTTTAAACAAATGTACCAGTTTTAAACAAATTTACAATGAGCGAACAAATGTACAAGTTTTTAAACAAATTGACAATGAGTGAACAAATTTACAAGTTTTTAAACAAATGTAAGTTTTTTACGGAAAGGGTAGGTACAATAGACGGAAGTAGTGGCTACAGGAAGTGAGGTCTTTTCGAACAGTAGTGTGAGACTGGTAAGCTGCGTGGGCTTCCTTTCAGTCAGACAGCACAGAGCAACAGCCAACGTACTTGACGCCTTATCGTCTCCGTAGGGCAGACATGTTAGGCTTTTGCCACATTACTGGCAGAAATGGCCACTGTTGGTGGGGGTGCCGCAGTAAGGGCAGAACATGGTGATACCAGAGAATGTACATTGTAATGTAATGTAATTTGTTTAAAAACTTGTAAATTTGTTCACTCATTGTAAATTTGTTAAAAATTTGTAAATTTGTTTTAAAAATTATAAATTTGCTTAAAACATTATACATTTGTTTAAAAAACGTGTACATTTGTTTTTAAACTTGTACATTTGTTTTTAATCTTGTAAATAATTAATTTACCATTGTTATTTTTTTTTTGCACTTCCAGGCCACTGTAATTTTGGTCATGTTTTGATTTGAAATTGAATGTGCAGTTTTCCCAATGCATTAATATTATAGAATTAACAACTGTTCTAAGGATTTTGAACCTTATTCAATTTTTTAAAACACATTGCTATTATTCTAGCCTGACGAGCCAGACCCACATTAAAATGTAGGGTCTGGGCACTCACCGTTCGCAGTGCTCAGTCCGAGGGGCGGGATAATCGGTTGTCTTTCAAATTCCCTCTGCACGCAATAGGACAGCGCTATGAGTCCCATGCGTTTCCCACCAGCGGAACTAGTTGGCTAATTCAAACTTTTGCCATAAAAGCTTAACTTGTGTCACACTGTTCGCCAACAGCAACATCCATCTTATTTGTTTTCAAGTAACAGGGAATTCAAGCCAAACCGTTGCAACTCTGCCATCAATCATTATGTTAAACCCACCTAACGACTCTATACACGATTTGATTGGCCTGATAGAAGTTACATTTTTCAAGCTCACAATCCCAACATGTCAACAGTGAGTGTAAACTTCAGTCATTTACATTTTCCATTTAAAAAAACATCTTGTGAGAATCGTGAAGCATTACTTTATCAGAAGATATAGCTCTTTGAAGATAGTTTGGGGCAGCCGTGGCTTGCTGATTAGGGCTCGGCTTGTAACCGAAGGGTTTCCAGTTCGATCCCCGACCAGTAGAAAAAATGTGGGCTGGGGAAGTGGTTGAGCACTGCTCTCCCATGCCCACATCCATGGCTTAAGCAAGGCACCTAACCCCTCACTGCTCCCCGAGCGCCACTGTAGCAGGCAGCTCACTGTTCTGGGTTAGTGTGTGCTTCACCTCGCTGTGTGTTCATTGTGTGCTCTGTGTGTATCGCTAACTCACGGATGGGATAAATGCAGCATTTTCATTGTCTACAAAGGGAACAAGCCATGACAAGTAGGCTATTTACAAAGGCAAAGTAAAATATAAATATATTGTGACTCTAGGCGGATCTCTAGATTTATAGATTTAACCCTCTATATACCAATATAATTCTACAACAATGCTCCAGATTCCTGGGAATTCCAAGAGAAAAGGGCAATTTGAGAAACATTTTGAATAACTAAAAAGCTAATGCAAAGTGTCAATTGTAAGCTTCTTTCAGTTTAAATATTAGAAATGACTTTCAAATGATATATGATCCATTAGGAATTGTATATTCATGTTTTCCATAGACGGCCATAGGCCTAGTCACTTACAGAATCAAAGTCTTTCACTAACAAAAAGCTAGTCATTGCAGTGTGTGTGTGTGAGTAATCTGATATGCTCGTTGGGAGCTGTTTGTTAGTTATGATGTAATATGCTTGTTGCAGGAACCCAACCTCGGAGAGCAGGGCATGCTGGGAGCTGGACTATCACATGACCAGAGACGGCTCCTCCAGCGATTCCACCCACGGATGAAAGAAGGCGGAGCCTCAGATGGCCACGCCCCCATGTCCTGCCTTGATGATGCAGACTCAGACACCATTGGTTTCTTTATTGCCAAATTCATTAAGAGCTGATCCACTCAAACACCATTGGTTTCTTTATTGCCAAATTCATTAAGAGCTGATCCACGCAACACACTTGCCACACGCGTACATAAAAACAGACTGTCATCAATGATGTGGCAACTAAGAAAGTGCATTAAAAACTGGTGGTTGATGGTCATTGTTTCAGAGTATTTCAAAGGGTTCTGCTCTCTCTCTCGCACGCACACACACACACTCTGCAGCAGAGCTGTTTTAGCTACACTCCAGAACATGATGAACTGATGCATGTTATAAATGTGTCATAATGCCCCACACTCTGGCATGTTATAAACGTGTCATAAGCCCCACACTGGCATGTTATAAACGTGTCATAATGCCCCACACTGGCATGTTATGTCCCATTGTGAGCAAACAGAGCAAGATGTCTGAGTGATGATGAACATACACATGATAGACAATCTCAATAAATTATAATTATTAGGAATAATAATATTAATTAGGAATACATTTTCAGCATGTGACATCATATTGGCTGTTTATCAAGAAAGTTATGAATTTATCTAGCATATACAAACTTGACAGGAAAACCAAGTCTTCCCACCCTCATTTAGAAACAGTCTTGGAAAACGGCTCTTTTGGAAAACCCCTGACCGAGGTGTACAAAAATAGTTCCCTTTTGCATCCAGGTGGTGGAGTCTGCGGCCTTAGTGAAATCCAGACAGGAAGGCAGTCGCTGTGTGGTGAGTGAAATCCAGACAGGAAGGCAGTCAGTGTGAATCGGCGGAATGCAGCCAGCCTTGGGTGAGTGAAATCCAGAGAGGAAGGCAGTCGCTGTGTGGTGAGTGAAATCCAGTGAGGAAGGCAGTTAGTCTGTGAAGCAGAGGGTAAGGCAGTGCAGCATCCCATGTGCCAGTGAAGCCCAGTGCAGGATCGGAGGGAGGGACGGACTCCTAGGAGCTCAGGAGGCATTATCTGCTGTGTGGCCAGAGCCCAGTGTGTACAATCATTCACTGAGAAGTGGAATAAAACCAACTTATGGCCAAACACATTTGAACTGAAGATTTCCCCCTAAAACACTAACACCTTGAAATGGACAAATATACAAACAGGCTTCATTCAAACCCCTATTCTGTCTGGGTTAGGGTTAATGGACCAGTATGTAGGAAATATATGGAAAATACATTGTAACCATTCCAAAAATCATCAACATGTCATCAAAGAGTAAGGAAACACAATGAATTGAAGTAATGGCTTATTTGACAACATTACTATAACCCCTAGAAACCCATAAAAAGAAATGAGTTACGGGGTGGAATCTCTTGGAATTTTCGATTATGTTTTGAACGATTTAATTTTAGTGTATTAATAATGGGCCGGCGCGTTCTCTTATTTGGGTTGCCAGATTAGCAAAGGCCAACAGCTGTCAGTTGTAGTCATGAACGAGTAGCCTATGAGAGGCAGTCAGAGGAGGTGGCGTTATCGCCACCAATATGGAAGAATATTAGACTCAAATGTTTTGTACGTGTGTATCATGTTTTGAAACTGTAGAAATTATTTGTAACTGTGAAAATGATCTGTACAAGTAATTGTCAATATTACAAATATGCCCTCCACTTACAAATCTATTCTACGGGTACGGAACGGTTTTACAGCTACAAATCATCCTACAGTTAAAAATATTTTACCATTAGAAATATATTCTACAATTACAAATCAATATTCTACACACAAAAAGCTGTCATACAGTTACAAATATTTTCTACAGGTGCACAGACGTTTGCACCACCTTAGGGATGAGAAGCGTCTCATATGTATTGTGTGTGTGTATCAGGATGTAAAAACTGAATTGTGATTTAACATAAAAATAACACGAATGATTTTAAGTATTACTCATATGTCCTTCACTTACAAATATATTCCACAGGTACTAAACCCTCCACAGTTGCTGTCTTTCAATTATGAAACTATTCTGCCATTACGAATCTCTGCCGCTCACACAAGTACATTTTCTGCAAGTACAAGTACTTTTGAGACTGTTCTGGCACTTCCTGTTGAAAAGTCAATGGCGATGCTCAGGTTTGGCTAGCCAATAAGGAGATTTGTAAGTGTAGGGCATATTTGTAATATTGACAATTACTTATACAGATCATTTTCACAGTTACAAATAATTTCTACAGTTTCAAAACGTGATACACACGTACAAAACATTTGAGTCTAATATTCTTCCATACACCAAAATACACCAAACCAAATGGAGGAGCCTTCCTGAGATGGCGACGTCTTCGTCAAATGAAGAATATCAAGTCTGACGCAGAGCTGGCCATATTTCTCCTCAACAGGTAGGCCCTAGGCTAAACTTCTTCTGCATCGCTAACTTCAGCTAAATATGTTACATTGGTTAGAGAGGTATTTTTGTTTTCACTGTTTCCGTAATGTGTAGCTGGGTCATGGTTGGAGAAATGTTAAAGCAGCTGCAGGTCAACTAACGTTAGCAAAGTCTTCATTACATCTGGCAACCCCGAAGAGCATCGCGTCTAGGTAGTCTTGAGAATGTTCACCAGTGTTTTGATTTTGGCCTACAGAATGTTCGGTAACAATACAAACTGCTACTTTAATCCTGACTGACCCTTCAGTGAATGGCCTTTGGATAGGAAGCACTAGTGACCCTCTGGGTGCCAGAAACAGACATGTGAAAAAAGAAAATGCCCAAGAGGATAACACTTGGACACACCACATAGACACTGGGGCTTAACAGGTTCAACAGAGGGGGTGCAGTTTCCTGCATTGCAAATTGTGATGATAAAACACTTTGTTGGAAATCAGAATTAACAAATTGAGAATTGGGGTTGTAATCAGAATTATCAAATTGAGAGTTGGGGTTGTAATCAGAATTACCAAATTGAGAGTTGGGGTTGTAATCAGAATGACCAAATTGAGAGTTGGGGTTGTAAACAGAATGACCAAATTGAGAGTTGGGGTTGTAAAGTGTGAAAAGTGAGGGGTAGGGTCACTAGGCATCTGTGACAGCGAGACGGGCGAGATCACAATGACCGGTCAGTGTGTTAGGAGAGGGATGGTCACTCTGAGGAAGTGTGTGTAAAGAGTTAATGGAGTGCCCATGACTTTAGGAGAGGGATGGTCACTCTGAGGAAGTGTGTGTAAAGAGTTAATGGGGTGCCCATGACGTTAGGAGAGGGATGGTCACTCTGAGGAAGTGTGTGTAAAGAGTTAATGGAGTGCCCATGACGTTAGGAGAGTGTGTTCAGTGCTCCGAGTCTCTCTGAAGACCCTCCTCATGGGCGTGCCTGATCTGTGAGGGGCGTGGCTTGTGCTCATGTGGCTCCCCCTCATTTCCATGGTGATGATGGTGATGGTGGTCATGGCGACTCGTCTGATGCTGCCCTTCCTCAGGATGCCCAGGCCGTGTGTGTGTGTGTGTTTGTGAGTCCTGACTCTCCAGAGTGTCCTGCCGAGATAGACGCCCTTGGCCCCGTGCTCTGCTGTGGTGGTGGTGGTAGTTGTGGTGTTTGGTCCGTGCAGAAGATGAGTGGTGGTGTGTGTGGTGTGTGTGTGTGCTGCGAGAGCTCTGTGGCTGCTCTTCCTGATGCTGCTTTTGTTGCTCCTGTTTTTGCCGATGACGATGATGGTGCTGATGGTGATTATGATGATGGTGCTGATGGTGATCCTTACGCTCCTCTGGACCCGTGCTGTTGCCCTCTCTTACAACCACCTGAGACAACACACACACACCAACAAACAAACAAACACACACACACACACACATCAACAAACACCCACACACATCAACAAACAAACAATCACTGATGAATATCAGATTCCCAGGCAAATATGTGTATTCCAGGGTTCCCACTTTTAAGTCAAATGTGAAATTCCATGATTTTTCCCTGACAAAAATCCTGAATTTTCATAACCCGGGTAACACCAGATAAACACCAATGGTGAGTGGAAATATATTTGTATTAATGTATTTTGGCAAGTACATTTTAAACTGCTACAACGGAATTCCCTGATATTCCCTGACTTTTCCCCAAAAATGATATAATTCCCTGACTTTCCATGTGTGGAATAGATTTTAATAAAATTCCATGATACTCCAGACTTTATTCCCAGTTTATTGGTAAACAATACAATCTTTTCCAGAGCAAACCACTCACACACACACACATCAGAACATGCAAACAACTAAGACTTGAGTCTTGAGCTGAATTTCAAGTAGAAGGAACTTCAATCCTATAATCTAGAAAAGGGTGTCCAGGCATAAAAGAGTCCTGAATGATTCCAGAGTACATTCAGGGCTTAAGTATACTCATAAAGCAGGCACATTCCTCTCTTTCAAGGAGTGAAATAACATCTCTATGTTGTGTGAAACTACATAAAATATATTTACAAATATATATTTATGAAATAACTGTTGCTGGCTTGTAATCAGCTATGATTTATTGAAACATTTATCAGTGGGTCTAGAGCAGTGTTATGCCCAAAGAGCAGAGTAATGAATATGCATGTGTAGTGTTAGGAATTTTAGATTAAAACATCTGCTAAATGAATTAATACTGACTGCTCTTCACCTGGGGGCAGTGCATCAAAATGCACAAGGTTTGGACACAAAACTTTCTAGCTGCACGAAACACAGTCCGGACCATCCTGGTGATGACATTTAAACAGCCGTTCCATGGGAGTATACTTAAGCACACAGAGAAGTCAAAGAGGCCGAGCGATTCTCCTGATAATCACACTCGGAGAGCACACAGAGATGACATCACACAGAGAGGTCCATTTCTAAAGAAACACGGCAACACACCACCTGTTGATGACATCACATGACGACACTCACCTCATCCTGATATCATTAGTCCTCTGATGTCTCCTGTTTGCATCCACATAAATCAAAGGCACAGACCAGAATGAACTCACACACACACACAAAGCCCTACTTTCAAATACTTGGAAACATCTAGCATTTATTTATGAATCTATCAATCAAATCTATCATCAAGACACACCAGCTAACTCTTGCACCTGAGTTGCCAACTCACATATCTGTCGTGACATTCAGACCTTCAGCCTCACTCTTTCACACGCCCACATGAAATCTCACCCCAAAATCAGCCTCAATCTCACACTCTTATCTCCCGCAAGAAATCTCACCCCAAAATCAACTCGTAATCACAATCACAGGTGATCAAAAACTAGACTGCCTTGATTTCCTCACATCTGCTCTTACATTATCATCACATTTTTCTCTGATCTGAGACTCAATCGTTGATTTGCTTAAAGTTTGTCCTGTGTGTCCTTTATGTCAGTTGCGTTGTGTGTGGAAAGTTTGACCTTTTACCTTAGATAAAAAAGCACAGGAAGATGAGTCAGTTGAACCCACGGACCAGTTGAAATGATGAGGTAATAAAAAGACATTTGTTTCCTCCTTTCTCTCTTGCTTGTCACAAATGTAGTTGATTCTACATTTGACAATTGAGGCAGTTAATAGAAATATGGGTTACCTACACATAACTGACTAATTTACTGAATTCGCTTTATTCACACGGTGGCTATTGTAAACCAAAATGAGGCTATGGGGTACACAAACCAGGATGTTCTTTAGATTCAAGTCCAGAGTGCACTGACCTATACACGGGTTTCCCGTCACAAAACTATATGCGCGCGCAGCCGTTGGGCAGAAGACGCTTGGTGGCCGTCCACAACGTTATAAACTTAACCTAAATAGTTGGCTGCTGTAAGCTACAATCTGATTTTTTTTGTATACCCCTGTTGTCTCAATGATAATCACATCTCATTTCAGACTATATTTCAGAGTTTGCCGTTAATTTGCATTATTAATATAACATCGTATTTTGTCATTTTTGGCAAAGACATGCATTCCGTTAGGGATATTGAACATATTGAACAATCTCTAACCATCGTGATTTCGAATTGGTGCAGTTTTCAGCACAAAAACTCATTTTATTATTTTCATGGAGAGCATTGCTCTATGCTGTTCTGTGGTGCTTTCTGCCTCTTAGTTGCGCACACATGTTTTCGTGACGTTGCATAGAAAGCCATGTATAAGTAGTAAATGAACGGATAGCATTGCCAGTTCAACAATTATTTAATAATCTAATTATAACATTACATCTGAAAGCAAACACGTAAATGGCATGTGGGGCTTAGCCTGGACTAACCTTTTTTTTTTTCAACAAAAACTGTCCGTTTTTTCCTGTGGTAATGTTGTTAAACATTTTTATTTTTAACTTCAAACATAGGAACTTAAAATGCCCAAATGAACTAAAAATGCCCAAAGGCTGTTGTGTGACATTATGCATGTTCAAGAAGCCAGTGTGAAGTGTTTTATAAGCTCTCAAACCAACAGAATGAGTGTCTACAGGCACCACCCCCTGTGGCCCTTCAGTGTGACTACCGAAATGTAACATTAGCTGCCTACAGACAGAGCTGCCCATCTGTCATTTAGCCTGTGCTAGTTAGTCAACTAGATGAGGGCCCCATAGTGTCTAATGTGAAGCCATCCGGGAGGATTTAATTGTATATTGTTTGGGAGAGTTATTACCTTGTTCCAACAATAACAATAGGCATGTTCAAAGCTAAATCTCTGTAATGGATCCTTTGTTTCCCCTTCAGGTTCAGCAGAAGACAAACTAGAGCCAGTGACCTCTAAATCACGCATACCTCTCCTTCAACAGTTCCCCATAATAACGTAAACCTCTCTTCCCCATGATAACGCAAACCTCTCCTTCAACAGTTCCCCATGATAACGCTCTCCTTCAACAGTTTCCCATGATAACGCAAACCACTCTTCCCCACTCTTCCCTATGATAACGTGAAACACTTCTTCAACAGTTCCCTATGATAACGCAAACCACTTCTTCAACAGTTCCCTATGATAATGCGAAACGCTTCTTCAACAGTTCCCCATGTTAACGCAAACCTCTCCTTCAACAGTTCCCCATGATAACGCAAACCACTCTTCCCTATGATAACGCGAAACGTTTCTTCAACAGTTCCCCATGTTAACGCGAAACGCTTCTTCAACAGTTCCCCATGTTAACGCAAACCTCTCCTTCAACAGTTCCCCATGATAACGCAAACCACTCTTCCCTATGATAACGCGAAACGTTTCTTCAACAGTTCCCCATGTTAACGCGAAACGCTTCTTCAACAGTTCCCTATGATAACGCGAAACGCTTCTTCAACAGTTGCCACACAGACTGAAAGACACACAGCTGGGCAAACTAAAGGTGAATGCGCAGGTGAAACCTTTTCACACCGACTAACTGGTGAGTCCTGTTGGGTCCCTTTGTGTTGCCTACTACACGGGCAGCAACGACTGTCCTCCGTCAATTAGCACATTGACTACATTAGCACATTGACTACATTAGCACATTGACCTCATTAGCACATTGACGACATTGGCCCCTATCTTGCACCCGGCGCAACAGGTGTAGTCAGTGGCGGATTTTTCTTACTTTTATTAAACCTTGCACCCAGGTGTGTGGTAATTAGCAGCATAAGGTGTGGTCTGGCACCTGATCCAAAAATCGCTATTCTACACCTGGTCTATAGGGAAAGGCGCATATAAAGCACAGCTGAAGATGCACTGTCACGAGATGTAAGCAGCAATTTCATCTGCAGGATAAATATCCTTAGGATTTTTATTCATTCATTCGAACATTATTGGGGTAAGTGTTGCTTTTTTCAAGATATGTTTTCGATGGTAACCTTGTCAGTCAATAGTGAAAGTAATTAACTGTGTAGAACAGTTTTGTCGTTGACTATGAGACCACAATGACTTTTGTTTCACTTTGCCTATGAGTTCAAATAATAGATGAGTGCAGATCCGCGTATAGGCTATACTCCAGTGTTTACCATACCCCTAGTAAAGCATGGTTTCGCGAGTCTCACGTGCAAGCAGATTCCTTCAAATGTGCCACTGACTATCAAAATAGAGATATGTGCTGTTTGAAGTTGCGCTGCTTGCCGTTATGACAGATGTCATTCTCCTTGGTTTAAAGGATGTTATGCACAAAACACACCCATGACTGATTAAGAAACATAAGAACAACCTTTTTGCGCCAAGCGCCTGATGTTTGATCACATAATTGCGCTGTTAAATTAGTGAATGTGGACTGGCCACACATGTAATGTCTATAAACTTTATGCCTCTGCCCTTCCGTTTCTGATCGCCAAAATAGAGCCCATTCTGTTGCTAGGGCAATATGCACTGCTGATCAACAAAATAGAGCCCATTCTGTTGCTAGGGCAATATGCACTGCAGATAAACAAAATAGAGCCCATTCTGTTGCTAGGGCAATATGCACTGCAGATAAACAAAATAGAGCCCATTCTGTTGCTAGGGCAATATGCACTGCAGATAAACAAAATAGAGCCCATTCTGTTGCTAGGGCAATATGCACTGCTGATCAACAAAATAGAGGCCGTTCTGTTGCTAGGGCAATATGCACTGCAGGGGCCGTATTACAGAAACTTCCTATCTTAAGTCCTAAGTTAAGATAGGAGAAGTGTAAGATAGGATTTTTCTCAATTTGGTATTACAGAAACATATCCTATCTTAATTTAGGAATCCTATCTTATCTCAGGTTAAGATATCCTAAGTAGGCGATCTAGCATCGACGTTCAGCTTTTATGTCTGTTACCTAGCAACAGATTAAACGTGTTGGATCACGTCACTTCATATAACTAAGTTAGAGCACTGAAACTATGGATGGGATTGAGAAAAAACAACGTTGTGCCGAAATTTTTAAAGGGGATGAAATAGAAAAGTTGGTGAGTTTGATAGAAAGCTCAAAGGAAATATTGTTTGGAAAATTTTCTATGAGACGAAAGAAAGGAAAGACCAAGAATGGCTGAAAATAGCTGAAAAGGTGAGCGCCGTATCAGGGATAAATAGAAGCGTGGAAAACATCAAGAAAAAAGTTACCACAATGACAAGTGAAGTTAAGAAGAAAGTGGCGTTTATTTGTAAAGACCGGAGAATTACCGGTGGTGGCAACTCTTCCGCAACCCCCTTGACATCGGCGGAGGACCGGATTGTGGGACTCCTCAGCAAGGCTGGCTATGAGGGTAAGTAGAGCTAACAGTTAGCGATCATATAATGTTTGACGTTCTCGTTCTCCCTGCTAGTTGCTTGACTTTATATTATAGCTGCTCTGATATCATATGATATATGATAAGAAAGACATAGCTAACATTCTGGCTGTTAATGCAGGCATCATTGGAGGCTTCGAGACTGGGTTGCCAGTGGACGACTTAGGCCTAGAGACCATAAATGTGTCGGATTTCGTCAGTGAAGTTGAAGTTGTTGCCACACAACCGCCTCCTGGTAAGATGTTAGGCTAGCCTACCTGTCAGACGTTGTGATGATGATGATGACTTGAATTGAATGAATCATGTAGGCCTAAGCCAAATTCAGGCACTCAAATTACTTACAATTCTTGTTTTGATGGTCATATCTCCAGTTTTCTCTTGTGAATGCTGTGATTATCTGTTTGATATAGCCTATATTTGTTTGCACCTTGCAGATTTAATGATTGAAAGCTATTCTAAACAACAGAAAATGAGAGATTTTCATGTAAATTGTAGAGACTGTAGGGAATGGTCTTCAATTTTGCAATATCATTACAAGGAAGAGTGTAGGCCTCATCTGTGGGGTCATATGTCAGCTAAGCTGTCATTGATCTTGTCATTCATAATCTGTTTATAGCTTAAATGGCATTACATGAATGTGCTGACATTAAACCACCTAAAATATCTGGTACCTGCATTATTTCCCTTTTATTGTTATGCTAATCAGAATTATCTTTGTTTTTGCAGAAAAGAAAATATGAACACTGCTGAAGTCATCAACAGACACCCTTGCCCTGCTAGAGATTGAGAGGGAGAAGCTTCAATTGTACAGAGAGAGAGTGGCTATTGAAAGAGAACGACTCCTCCTTGAGAGGGAAAAATTGGAATTGGAGAAGAGTATGGCTAAAGTGTGCAAGAGATGTTCAAGTGAAATATAACAATGAATTGTAATCTTGACCATTGTTGTGTAGCTTCCTTTTTTATTTTAGGTTAGACTCTAGTAAAAAAATCTAATATAATTCGGTTTCTTGTGTTCAGTCCATTGTAATGGACATCCTGTGCCTCTTCGGGGTGCTCCATATCCTGTTCTGGTAAATCTGGATCTGGGAGGTTTGCCCGTCTACAGATGTTGTGTAGCACAGCTGTCGCTTTAATGAATAACACAACCTTCTCTGGAGAATATTGCAGATAACCTCCACTCATGTCATGGCACCTCCATCTAGGAAAATACAGTATACAATGCACTCCCACCTTGCAAATGAAACAAACCATGCTCAGGCCTTTGACTACTTTATGAATATAGGCTACCTGCTCTTCCAGACTCCAAACAGACGTTCCACTCTTGCCCTGCATTTTTTGTGTGCTTGGTTGTACCTGATAATACATAGCAAATACAGTGGTGCACAAAGTGGGTATGCGCTATATGCGGCGCATAGGGGCGCAGCACCGCGGGGGCGCCAAAGCCATGGTAAAAATAATAATAATAATAATAATACAAATAATAATATATTTGGTATATTCTATATGTAGCTACTGTTGTACGTTTCTAAATCATTTCTGCATTTCATCAATGTTAAATAACATTTTAGAGGACTGACAGGCTAGAGTAGGCGCCTTATCTCATAAGATTCCATCATAGAATTTTGACATAGAAAAGGGAGTGGGGGCGCCGTGAGCGCTGAGTGAGCAGGTACGAGTACGTTTTCGTCTATGGAAAAAGATGGATACAGCAAAACAAGCTGTCGGGGGCTAAACATAGAAAAAGAAAGAGGGAAAATGAGATGGCATGTCAAGGGATGCGACAGTAGTTAAATAAGTGGATGGTGAAAAGCAACAGGTAGGATTTAAAGTGTGACGTCTGTGCTTGGAGGCTTGCAAATATTCACGTTAACAGACTAGCGTTTGCTAAGCATATGCCGATTGAAACATAACCTATTCAATGAAGATAGCTAGGTGGCTACCATGCTCATACTGAACTTTTAATGGCAAACTGCAAACAGAAATGTCACGCTAGCTACAACTCATTACATGTTTCCATTTCCTAACAATCCTAATATTAATAGCTTAATATTGTGCTGATAATGTGGCAAAGAAAGGCTAGAGTTGGATCAGCCTCATCCTTTGTGAGCAACAGCTGGCAAAAGGATGTTATGAGAACTATTTAGACTCTTAAAGTGACAATGCACCATTTAACAATACTTCAAGTTCAAATTGGCAGCATTTCTTTTGTTCTTTTGTTTTACTTTAGTTGTTTGTGTTTTTTTTTTTTTTTTTTCGGGGGGGGGGGGGGGGGGGGGGCGCCAATTTGTTGATGCATACCCCTCAAAAAATGGGTAGCTGCGCCCCTGAGCAAATATCATAAACGGAGTGTCCTAACAACACAAAATGTAAGAATATGTATAAGCTTTTCATTTAGCATACCGCATGTCTGCTGGTGTGCGCTCATTGGCTACTGGCGTCAAAAGAAAAGGTTTTAATGGGTAGCCAGAATCCCCAAGCAGCCATCCACTCAAACCCCTTTCCTCCAAATAAGTATTGATGTCACTGCAGATAAACTCGTTGTTACAACAAGTAAAACCACATTTTTAACAATAGGCTATAGCCTAGGGAATTAGGCTTAATCATATCAGAGTGTTAAGTAGGAGCTTCCATAGAGATGCATTATGTTGCTCTATCTTGTCAATATAGAATCTTTCATCATATACGCCACCTTGTGTTGAAGACGAAGGCGTCATGAGTTGACCCAGGCCACCTCGCTACTAAATGTCTGATCAGCATGTTATGGTCTCCTATTGCCTGAATATTGATCGCGTGGTATCCTTTACGGCAAACGTACGTAGCTTCATCCTCTTTGGGCGCTTTAATTGGAAATAACGATCCGTCCACCAGTCCTATAACACCAGGCATCCTTGACTGTTCATAGAACGCTTCCTTGATAATGTGGAGTTCATCATCCGTTGGAAACTTGATGTAACGTCGCGCTAATCCACCAATGGCTTTTGCCACCTCTGTTAAGTTACGCGACACTGCAGGTTGGGAAAGTTTACCTATATCGGCTATTTCGCTCTGAAAGTCACCTTTTGCGAAAAGTCTCAGCGCATTTGTCAGCTGTATGACAACAGGCAGAGCCCCATGACGGCGCGTCGGCCTCCTCAAAAAAGGTCGTAGCTCCTCGGCCAAACCCAGGATCATGGCCCGGGGAAGCCTGTACCGGCTTACAAGTGTTGTATCGTCGAAACGTAAAACATCGTTGGGATCACTCAAAAGCCTTTCTACAAATATATTTCGCCGATCACCATTTGGCCTAGCCCGTCTATTTTCATTTTGCTGCGCTACATGTAACAATAGAGCTGCCATCTCGCTTATTTGTAACAGTAATTTGACAGTTAGGAGAGCTGATGGGTCATCCTAAAGTTAGGACAGTTTATTTAGGATTTTGGTAACTTAGGATATTTCTGTAATACACATTTCCTATCTGGAGTTAAGATAAGAAACTGACTTTAGGATCGGCCATTCTGTAATGACTTTTTTCCTAAATCCGATCCTAACCCTTGTTACCGTAGTTACCAAACAGATAAGATAGGATTTTCGAGTTAGGAAGTTTCTGTAATACGCCCCCTGATCAGCAAAATAGAGCCCATTCTGTTGCTAGGGCAATATGCACTGCAGATCAACACAATGTAAACAAAGCAGTGCCAGCCTACAATTTCCACATTGCTCTTGCAGGTCAGTAATGTATATACTTCTAATCAGACTAAAGGTAGTCAGTAATGTATATACTTCTTCTAATCAGACTAAAGGTAGTCAGTAATGTATATACTTCTAATCAAGAATATGTTTGAGGATAAATTGCAAATGATTGTACCGGAAGGTCAATGGTGGAGTCCTGCATTTCAGACAGTTGATTGGCGGTAGCCTCATTGGATGGGTGCGTGGACTTCCAATAAGCTTCAAGATAGTCGGCCATGTGCTCACACGCATCCTCCAGCTGATTCTCATCCAGAATGATGTCAAACATCTCCTGCAGGGGGCGCAACACATGGCAGAATGATGTCAAACATCTCCTGTGCACAACACATGGCAGAGGCCAAGGGGCATGAGCATGCCAGCATTGCAGTCAATATGAAAAAAATTATCTTAAAGAGAAAAGCATTTTATAATACACACAAAAGCACACACACACTCTCTCTCACACACACACACACACACAGTGGCACTCACCGTGGGGCATTGAGCAAGTTTGTCAGCGGCGACCATCTGCACATTGAGATGTTTGGCTTGGGACTTCCCTCTGGATTTAATCAGTCTCTGAAGAACCTGAACACACACACATAAACTGACCCTCACATCCATATCTGTGCAAGGTACAGGTCAACACACACACAAACAGACCCTCACATCCATATATGTGCAAGGTACAGGTCAACACACACACAAACAGACACTCATATCCATATCTGTGTAAGGTACAGGTCAACACACACATAAACAGACCCTCACATCCATATCTGTGCAAGGTACAGGTCGACACACACATAAACAGACACTCACATCCATATCTGTGCAAGGTACAGGGGCCTGTACTACGAAGCGGGGTTACTGGCTTATCTGGGTAACTTCGAGAATAACTTGATCACGTGTGGCGTTACTTCTCGATTAGCCCATACTGCGAAAGGTGGATAGGTTTTAACCGAAGTATGCTGCCATGTCAATTTACGCTGCATCTAAAACCTGCTCCGAGCAGGTTATGGTCTTGTTTTACTCAAGGTTTCCGTTTAACCACACCCTTTATAAGTGCCACCCCTCCACTAACAACTTCTCCTGAGACAATGTCTGCATACCTGGATGATCCATATGACATTGGAGCGCAAATCGTGAGGGGCTCTCTTCGCAGGGCGAGGGTTTTTAGAGACCGCCAGAATCCACTGGCATTACCGGACGATATTCTTTATGAAAGATATAGATTCTCAGCCGAGGGAATTTGTTATCATTGTCAGCTGATCGAGGCAGACGTTTCTCACCTGATGTAGCAGTGCTCTTACGATAGAGCCTTATGAATGTGCCTTTCGTTGAGATATTTTTTCAGTGGACAATTATTCCATCGGTGATGCTGAACATCTGATCTGAGCAAGAATACTGTAGGCCTATGTCCGAAAATAAATCGGACATGCTTAACATCTGGGCAAGAATACTGTATGTCCGAAAATAAATCGGACATACAGTAGCCTAATACATTAAAATCACCATTTTAACATAACACTTGATTGTCATATTACCCTGCACATAAAGGCTGCACATTTCCACAGCACCAGGATCCGACCGAATACCTCCCTCAACCCCTTCCATAATCGGCCTTCCACTATTATTTGCGATGGCCAACTCCTCTGCTACTGTAAAACACTCTGGTGCCTTTCCTCCTACAGTAGTGTTCAAAGACACCTTTTTCTTGTTAGCTGTAAAACAGAGGCCAAGTGAAGGCTATAAGCATACAACATATTTTCATAATTAAGAAATATTAATGCAATCTATAACTATATAAACCTACCATTCTGAATAATGTTTTTGTGTTTCATTTTCTGCTGCCATGTGTGTTTGGCACTGGTGTTACATCTGGAATGTCCACAGGATTAGGCTAAATCAGTCAATGGGGGCTACTTAAACTTTCAATTATCCTTATTAATCTATATGCCCACTTCTGAATTGTGTTGCATCTGTAGGCCTTTTTATGAACTCAAAATAGGCAATTTAATTATTTCAACTCATTTCAGACATTCCGCAAGCTATTCATCTTCCGTAACACATATTTGAGGAACATGTGGAAATAAAACTTTACTTTTAGGCATTTAGGCTACCCGATCTGCAATACGTTGCTAACAACCTTGCCTTGCTTTGTTTGCTGCCGATGTATTTGATTTTTGTTGTAGAGTGGGTTTTAATTCCTCGTAACTTGTCATAATAATTGTGCATTCCTCATCCGTAAAAATAAGGTGATCGCGTCATCATTAAAAGTGGTGACTTGCGCTGCAACCCGCCCCTTTTATGTGAACGCGCACAAACTCCAAATAGGTTAAAGCGATGGTTCGGAGTAATTTCACCCCACCCAAACACCCTCCCAGAACCTTTTTTCCCTTGGTCGAACCCTGGTTGAGTAGCGCTGTCAGAAACGAATGACGTTCTGCAGTCGTAATGGAACCAACTTTTATCTCGTAAATTACCCCACTAATAATGCCCTGAATGGTACGAAACTTCTACAGTAGTACAACTATGACCTTTAGTCCAAAAACGAGGCATTAGAAAGTTGCAAGTGCAAGTTGTAAGTGCACCAGGAGTTTTAAGGAGTTTATTTAAATAACACTTGCCTCTGCATCTGCTACTATACCGCTGCGTCGACGTTTCTTCCGTGATTTGGGAAAAGCCCGTAAAAGTCCTGGCAGGAAGCAAGCATAAGGATGTAGATCCAGGAATGCACTAATATTTTGTTCGTAGCCCAGTTTGCAACAATTATTAGTTAACACTAAGTTGTAAACACTTCAGAAAAAAAATATTAAAAACTGGATATACCAAAAAACGTTGATGTAATCGCTTCCTGCCAGGACTTTTACGGGCTTTTCTCAAATCACGGAAGAAACGTCGACGCAGCGGTATAGTAGCAGATGCAGAGGCAAGTGTTATTTAAATAAACTCCTTAAAACTCCGTAGTTGTACGGGAAACGCACCCCAGATCAGCTTGTAGGCCATTAGTAATCTGTTTATTTTATTTTATGAAGCCTATACAGTAGATCACTTGCCACATTCTCACTTTCAATAGACAGATGCAATAGCCATTGGTCAAGTATTGAGTATAAAGCAATTAAGATAGTAGCCTATACAAAGAGTACTTCATACTATCATAACAATTTGTTAAAACGACTAGCATTTAGCAACTTGACAAAACACTGGATTAAATATCGTAGGCACAGGAGAAAACTTGTACATCCATTGGCCCGTGGGGAGATCACATGCCAGTTGCCTCTCCCTTCAGTGCTATGACTCTGTTGATGACTTTGTCCAGATGGTTTATGTATTTATTGCAACGTTCGGCTGTGAGTTTGTTTCACCAAAAAAACTCTATTGCAGATGTCAATGCGTCTTGGGTTTGGCCTCACAGCAGAGGCTAAGACAGCTATGACCCACGTTTTGGTTTCATATATTAATTTGCCCTACTTATTGACTGCAATATAGTCAATTGACTGCTTGACAGGTTATTTTCATTTTTCTGTACAATAAACAAATATATCTTCTTTATGCCGCAGAATTACGCACTTGGCCAGCCTATAGAACGGGCACATTTTGGAGAGAATAGAGACTGTACGCACGTAAGAATCTGTAGGCTATATATGGCTGGTTACCAGCAAACAATGTTTAATGCATTAACTCAAGACGTCAAACGTTTTCTAAACAATACAAACAGAAAGGATGCAGCAGGCAGCAAATGTAGAAGAGTAATTTCCAGTGGAAGAACAAAATGCTGAATGAAGCCCAAAGATATGAAGGCATATCTGGCAAGTTGTTATTTTTTGAAGACGTAAATGGTTGGGCTATAGGCCTAGTTTGCAAGAAGGAGACATAAAGCGTGAGCATGCCACACTATCCACAGCTGTGGTAGCGGGGGGTAGGAGGATTACTGTTAGCGCAGGATTTATATAAAATTCTTCAACAGAAGGCCTGCCTCGAATGCAGGCTTGCCCAAAAAAAAGGCCTGTGGTTTGCGCAGCCTACAATAAGTAGGTCTTAGTGAGTTAGGAGTCCTCTCGACTTCTTTTAAGCTGTCTCAGAGGTGGAAAGTTGCGTTTGTTGGGGGCAGGGCCGGATTAACAATTCATAGACCCTTGGGAACAAATGTCTGATGGCCAACGTGCCAGCCAACGTGAATCGGGCGGTCAGTTAATAGGCCTATCGTGAATTTGTATTGCCATTTAAAGGCACAATGTGTCTTTTTTGTGAACTTTTGAAGTGTAATGCATTCAAAAATCAACTATAGATATCAATAGAATGTAAAGAAATAACACTACTGACATTTTCTAATCGAAGAATATGCATATCATTGCAGAGATCTCATCCAGAATTAGCGTGCTAACCGACTAGCCCCGGGTCGTCCAGTCTTGCAATACCAGTTTATGTCTGAGGTGGCGACAGGGAGTAACATACCGGCCAAACCGTCTTCAGTGCAGCCCAGAGCAGTCGAGAAAGAGACAACGCAATTACGCACGCTCTGCTCCCACCCCCTCCTGCTCCTCCCCTCCCCCACGGAGTTCAAGTTCTACAGTGAAGTGTAGGCTACTGCGAGAATGGCCGAAAGTTCTAGGAAGAGGCCGAAGAGACCTCCATCGCCTCCAGCTAAAAAAAACTCGATCTGAGGCGAAAAGAATATCAGATGGGAAGCAAGCAAATACACGTTAATCTAGGGAGTGCTTTCCACCGATGGAGACAGCTTGGATAGCAAGGAGATGCAGTTCGATTCTGAACTTGCGACATTTCTTCTTGACTGGTAAGTAAACATCTGTTAAACATAATTCATAATTTTGATTAAGCAAAGGAGATATTGTAGAATTAGCTCTCGAGCTACTAAGTAATGTTTGTCAGCTGTAGATTGCGGTAAATTGACTTTGTTCGATCGCCATTGCTAACGTTACCAACCTAGCGATAGCGTCCTTGCTGCATAATCAGTTTGCCAAATACTATTATTTGTACGTGACCCAAGTTTTGTGTCCTACACAATACATAGTGTAATGTTCCAATATGCAATAAATACATTTTGATATTGGTGAATGTTCACTGGCTTGTGGTCTCGCTAATGAATGATGTTGGCAGCATAAGATACTAAAATTACAACTAATGCTAGCTCTACACGATTAGGATAACTTTCAGATACGTTAGAATACTATCCTCTATCTCCGGTAACGTTATAAGTTGCTTAGATTGTGTCGGGCCTGTTGCAAAATAGCATCACCATTTTCCTTTGAAGCTCTTCAAACATGTCTTTATCACAATATACCCATGTGTGTGTTTGTATCTGTTTTCACAGGATCAGATCACCTCTTCATTTCCTGTGGCTCATCAACATGAAGCCTGACTCCTTAGCCCAACTTCTTGCTGTTGAAGACTATCCATGTGCCCAGCTGCTTCCCTCCTGCCTCATATTCCATTCATGTTGTTGCACTTGGTAGATGTAAAGTTTATTCCTGTCTTGTAGTTTTATAATAAATACCAAGAATCAGGATTTGTGAAACATTGGTTGTGCCTGAAAGTGTTCTTTGATCAAGATTGGTATACTAGCATCATGCTTTTCTCTCCTGTTCCTGACTTCTTAGAATCTATTTGTTGTTAAAGAGTCGTTTAAACTAATGTAATTTCAAGTAGTAGCTTTGGCTCTTGACATTTGTGCCCATAGTTTTAAATATGAACTCATAGCCTAAAGGTGCAAAGGAAAAGATGAACATACCATTTTAGTCATAATTCAGGTATTCTTTATGTTACATGAAATGTAGCCACTGTGCTCTTAGAAAGTTTTATTGTTAGTTGTAGAGGATGATTGTGTAAGGAATAACGTTCTGTAAGGCGGTCATTATCGTGGCATATGTCCCGACAGTGATGCAGCGAGTTTCACTTTCCTTGACATTCTCTGGTTATAGCACTTAGCAACGGTCCCTGTACTGTTCTCTCCAGGTCTGGGACTGACACTAGACACCCAGGCCTTTTCTTCTTTGCCTGGCCCTTACGTTTGCCCACTCTTGTCTGACTCGATGCAGGGGGGATGTAATCTTCGTCGTCAGTCTCCATCCATACAATCGCTATTACACGCAGGCTAGGCCTAGCCTTTGCTAAGACTCGCTTGCCAAATGCCGCTAGCAAATTTGTATTTATTTCTCAAATATCTCATTACCAACAATACCAGTGTGAAAAGCAAAACGTTAATAAAAACTGTTATATGTAGTGATCGGGTAAGGGTGAGCCGCTTGAAGAAGACATTTTCCGGATTTAGGAGTTTTTTTTTCTAGGCGGCGACCATAGACACAGAGACATTCTCTGATAGACACATAGGGATAGACAGTAGCGAAGACGGAGGGAGGAGGAGAGGAGGGCATGGGCAATGTGCGTTTCGTCGTTTCTACCACTAGCAAATCATTGTGACATCATTGTTTTCCTACATGCTGCCCCCAACTGGATTGGCGTGTGGAGTGTGAATTAAATAAAACGAAATCCTGACGGATTGTGCCTTTAAGGCAAGAGCGCATCTGTGAGGCCAAGCCTCACCAAGTAGCCTGTTTGTTTACAACTAACATTACATTTAATTAAACTGCTTATAGGCTATGCCGAAATAGTTTCAACATTTTGAATATCAGTGTCGGGTGAATTAGGAAATGTTCTCAAAGTAGCCTTATGGCTGAAAGCTGCTTGGGATCCCCCCTGTCAAGCAATAACCATACAAAAAGTTAAAAACAGATGACATGATGCGCGTCACTGACATAATGCACAAATAATAATATTCCAATATATTCGAATTTTAGAGGGGATATTCGAACGTCATTTTTGAGCAATTTTGACAGCCCTAGTCCAATGTAGGCTACGCCAATCGTCTATTAACACCTTCCACCTAACCCCGGTGAGTGGGGGTCGCTATAATGCGTCTGAAATAGCACCATTGAGTACAGAGTGCGAATAATTGGGGGGTACTGCTCCTTCACTTCTTCTGACCATCACGATCCATTACCATATCAATCCCCACCGTGATCGCCAAGTGCAACATGTGTTGTGCAACACACATACAAGGTCTAAACATGCGACAAACTGATAATCAGTAGGCTACAGAATATCTCATCGTTCTTATACTGTATATCCAAAAGAGAACTGTTTTGATCAACTCTGCCCTCTGCCCTCATCGTGTCGTCTCCCTGCGGCCTGCTCACGGCTTTTATCCTGTGCCTCTCCTGTCTGCTGGGTACCCCTTTACTTAACACATATGAACAGTGTATAAAACCTAACTGCACCTACACTTTTAATGTAATTGTTTGTAGATAGAAAATAGTTTCGTTAAGATATCAGGGTTCTCAGATGAAACTACATTTATTCAACTAAAAATAGGAAATAATAGAATGCAAAAACAATACCAACCAATTAAAAACAAATTCAAATACTAGCACATATTTAGCCTAGGCTACTTGGGTCTTTTTATGTTTCCACAGGTTTCACTGATATTATGTAGGCTTAGCTACATCAGACCCTCTGTGTAATATAAAAACACAGGATCTGTGCCAAACTAATTTCAAAAGGGCACAATAATTTATTCAAGATAAAATGAGAATGGACACCTAGGCTATGGAGTTCATCTCCTTGGAAATGACAATCGATTTCACCTCACCACAATGTAAAGGTTTATTTAAATAGAGAATTACGTTGCTAACTAACCTTGGTAACTAACCAAGGTCCACTTTACTAGCCTCAGTGGGTAAGTAAGTAGCAGGTAAGTAGCCAGTAATTCAATGTATGAGGTGACATGAGTTATGAAAGAACAAGCACGTTTATAAATGAAGGTTGTAAAATAACACATTTTCAACAAGCTAGACGTCAGTTAGCAACTTACATTTACCCATGCACGTCAGCAGCAAACCGAATTTAGCCTACTGGAGGAATTTACTTAGTGTTTTGTCATTCAATGTTGACACTTGCTCAGTTGCTTCTAGCGCCACAGTGGTCAAAAATGGTACGGTCCACAATAGGGGTTTCTGAAATCGCTTTACATTAAAATATTTCTACAGTGAAAACAGGAGTTGACTTGTATTGTAACTGTAATTATATTTTTTCACAATATCAGAAAAAATATCTGACCCCCCCAAAACTGATATTTCTGTCTATATGACAAGCGTATCTCGCGGTTGCATCCATTACAAACAAACATGCAATGTGAACGTCTGGGATTGGGGAGAGCACTAAAATCTCTACTGAATAAGCACGGTCAAGCCTTTAAATGAAAAACATAGCCTGACGAGCCAGACCCACATTAAAATGTAGGGTCTGGGCACTCACCGTTCGCAGTGCTCAGTCCGAGGGGCGGGATAATCAGTTGTCTTTCAAATTCCCTCTGCATGCAATAGGACAGCGGCACCGCATGCGTTTCCCACCAACTGAGCTAGTTGGCTAGTTCAAACATTTGCCAACTTAATAAAAGCTTAACTCGTGTCACACTGTTCGCCAGCAGCAACATCTTATTTGTTTTCAAGTCGCAGGGAATTCAACCCAAACCGTTGCAACTCTGCCATCAATAATTATTATAAGCCCACCTAACAACTCTATACACGATTTCATTGGCCTGATTAAGTTTCGATTTCTGGAGCTCACAAGCCAACGGAGAATTGCTAGACTAGCCCTGGGCGCATCTAGATTTCTAGGCTATGAAAAACACTCTTTAATAATCAAAAAAATAAACGCTAATGAAGTAAACTTGTGACCATCAAAAATCGTTTATCGTCTGTAACTCTGTAATAACAGGACGTAACAGGAAGGCATTTGGTTGAGCAACGGAGGTTAATATTAGCCTGACGTAGTCATACTCAATTCTAGTCAGAATTTGAGTCTGATACTGCTCCATAGAGCTGTGATTATGGGGCGTGTTTCAAACGAACCAGGAAAAAAAATGCCTCTGCACTCAATTGGATAGACCTACAACCAATAAGAGCAACGGAGTGTGTGACGTATGTTAAGCGACGCATAGTTGTTGTCAACAGAACTCAACTGCACGCTGGAAAAGAAGTAGCCTAGAATAAGAAGATGAGCGTGAACGATTTTTGCCGGTGTTGCAAAAAGAATGTAAGGATACAAGGAGTCATTCAACACACGAACCTCATTTTTGAGAAAAACAATAAAGGCGAATGCACATACGAACAAGTTCTCCGTTTAGGATTACAACTCTACAAAACGTCAAATAAATCGCATCGCATTTGTCGGTCCTGTCAGAACGTTATAACACGGTTGGAACGCGACATGCTTGTGTTAAAAAAATGGGCAGACGACGAAGGAGACCAGCCTGAAGAACCGTCTTCATCTGAGGCATCAGAGAAAAGAGACCGGGAGCCTACTCCTTCCAAGACGCCCAGGACTCTGAAGAAGTTCTGCCCCAATCCGTCAACTCCAACCGGTACAAAAACGCGAAGAAGCATTACAGAGGTAAGGTTGTTAATACATTTCTACTTCTTATGATATGACTATGAGAATAACCTCGATTGCCAAGTTTCACATGAGTTAATAGTTAGTCATGATTATTGTCCAATGTGATAAACACTGTGCATTCCCACACTCCTCATTTCCGTGTAATCTATCTATGATTAAATCATCTAGTCATATTTTGACATGGTAGCCTAGTGTGTATTCTGGAAGCCAGCCCGAATTTGAGTGTAGTGTGAGCAAATGTTACCAGGATAAACTTGCACCTGATGTGTAAGTTGGCCTCTGTCACTTTGTCAATATTTAGAAACTTCATTTTGTAATGGACTAGCATGTTATCCAACCCCCACTCTGTGCTCTGCACCTCTGTGGGGGGTGGGCAGTGTTTCTCTGACAAGGCACAGAGTATCTTGTTGTGATCAGCTCTGGAATTCCTTGTAGTGTGTCCCAACCCCCACTTCTGTGCTCTGCACCTCTGTGGGGGGTGGGTACCTCTGTGGGGGGTGGCCAGTGTTCCACTGACCTTGCTCTGACCTGCTCAGCAATTGCATCTGGTGTCACCATATTTAACAGTCTGTATATTTCAATGTATTGTCAATGCACATTATACTTATTAGGCTACACTGTAATTCTTCACACTGATACATTATCTTATATTTCAGGTTGTCACCCATTTCCCATCACAGACTGTTGCCAAGGTATGTCCTCCAGAAGATGCCTCAATAGTGAACAGCATCAATAAGAAAAAATGGGCAACAGCTGCAAAGTTAATGTTGAAGCATAAACACCTAGTTGAGGAAATAAAGGTGCACATCCTGGAGCTAATAAGCAACGAATGCAAACATATCTGTAATCCAAACAACGGTTTCATCCTGTGGAAGTCATCTCCGGATGATCTGAAAGCCTTTTCATTTACCAGCTTAGAGGCAGACCTAAAACGTTTTTCACCATTCCTCTTCTCAATTCTCACAACTGTCACCAACCACTCTAAAACTGCAACTTGTGCAGCAGCTTCCATTGCTTTGAGAGGAAGAGAAGCACACCTGTCAGCCTTTGCATACTACCTATGTAGTATTCTACATTATGGTGGGGCGAAAAAAGCAGTGTTTGAAAGACTGAGCAAAATGGCCATAACAACAACTCACCAAAATTCTGTAGAGAAGCAGAAGGAGTTGGCACTCCTATGTGGTGGGTCTCTAAAAATGTTAAAGGTCCAGAATGAAGTTTTCCTGAACTCTGAAGCGGAAGGAAACATTGATGTTGGTCAGAGAGTGGACTCCAGCGAAGACCAAAGCACAAGTGATCCGAAGGAGCCACTTAACATGGAAGAGCTTCACTTGTCAGGTGAGATGACAAATGACCAATATATAGAAACACAACAAGCACATCAAATTCTGTGTCGTCTTGAATGTTATGTGTCTATGTATTGATTAATGCTACTACTACTACTACTAGTAATAATAATAATAATAAGTCTTTGTTTTTAAATTGTTATTACTTTTTTCTTTTCCTGCAGATGACATGGCTACGCTACCTTTCAACAGTTTAAGTGACTCTGAAGCAGCAGAGCTAGGCTTGAGCTCCTCGGCTTCTCCGATCACCCACCCCACTCCTCCACAAACATACTCCATAATATTTGACAATTTGGACTTTTTCATGCGCGCACATCATCAGTCCACCCACCACAGCAATAAATCCATACACTGGATTCATCATATTGCAGTCCAAGATAGAATCTCAACATATCACCTTAGCAATGACAGACCGGACTGTGACATCCTTCAGTACGACCTCTGCAACTCACTCCCCGGACCAGAAATCCAAGACTATATGCGACGTGAGTTCATTGTTCTTGGAAGCCGCATCCTTACCGAGTACCTGGCTGTTTTTAAACCCTTCAAGATATTAGTGGTTCACCACATGCCACATCAATATACAGAGGACATGGCTAAGTGCTCCACTGATGTAAGTAATGAGTTAAATCTGTAAAATACAACTAAATACACATAATTTCAACTCAAACATTACTGCAATGTCATCTGTTTTTTTTATTCTCAAAGTACCCTCTGGGACTGCTCTTCAAGGACGAAAACAAAACGTCAGATTTGGTGGACACACTTCGCCACCTTCAGAAAGAGTAAGAATAAAATCAGGCTCCACTGTCACTCTTTGGCAGGAGAAGGGCTGTATTGAAACGTATAATTCCCCCGTTTGTGTGTAATCCATTTAGGTATGTGCCAAAGGGACCAGACGGGTTGTCAAATGTATTAGTCGGAGGTGACCGGCTGACCGAGGGGAACTGCAGAAACATACAATGGGCCTTCTCAGATGGTGCTACAAAGGAAGACCGACTGGAAGGTCTCATCTTTAAGTTTGAGGACTGGCATGCCATCAGAAACCTCTTTGAAGTGAGTAACTATAGAATGATGTTGATTAGTAACAAAATAAAAGTATCACACCACTACTTTAGATGATTTTGAGATAGATTACTTGAAGGGCTTGTGTGTGAAGTTATGTTTATCCTTTGTTAATCACAAGTCTTCAATGTTGTTTAAGATCTATCATCGGATTTTCTATGATGGTGCATCCTCAAAAGACCATGGCACACTTCTTGCCAACATGACGAAGTTGAGGTACAACGTCTGCTATCTGCAATACCATGAATACATACATTGTACAATTATTACTGTTGTTTTAACCGTCCACTTTGTCATCACATTATGCTTGTCTTTACAGTCTAAACAATATTGTTGTTAACTACAGTGATTATAAGTACTCTGTGTTGACCATGCTTTCCACAGTTCTTTCACAGAAATCCAGTCTGGATATTTCATGAATTGGGTTGTTATGGGATGGGGAACACAGTACTGCTATCATGAACGCAGCTGTGCTGTTCTCCGTATGGTATGTTTTCAACTTAATGCATGTTTTCACTAACTGTGTGTGGGCATTTGAGGCTTTTCAAGATAGTTGATGGTTAGTTGGTTAGTTTCAGCAGTGCTAAAGAGCACACTGGACGCACAATATTCTTATTGTACCTGTGCGAAAGACTGTTTTTAACACATTAACATATGAGCATGCGGGCGTGTGCGTGAGCGTGTGTGTGAGCGTGTGTGTGTGTGTGAGCGTGTGTGTGAGTGTGTGCGTGTGTGTGAGCGAAGTAGTGGTAGCATAGAGGTTAAGGACCTGTTCGGCATGCAAAAAAGTTGTGGGTTCAATGCCCTTAGTCATTATCCTTGTCATATAATTGACATAATAAATGACTGGATGAAAGCGTCTGCTACATTAATAAATGTAAATGTCTGTGAGAGATGGAAAGAATAACACTGAGAAAACTATGTCAACCATTCGCTAAACTATGTATTTCTGTTACATAGGTGCAGCAATGCTAAACAAGGTCCTCATGCAGCTTACAATGCCTATAAGGAATTTGTGCATAAGGACACCACTGCACTCTTCCTAGCTGCTGCAATGGAACTCTTTGGGTTGCAGGATGTGACAGGTAAATTGGCACTTGGCATCACATTCATAGTTTAGAACTAGCATTTATCACATCAATACATGTATCTATATGTTACTGCTGTAAAATGTAATTGTCAAAATTGTACACTTTGATAAAAGTTAGTATCCAATATTATAACCATGACTTATATCTCTGCATTTACACTGCTGGTGGTTAGAAGTTAAACATTTTATTCTGTGCTAACAGAAATTCCAGATGGGTTTGTCCCGCTGGATGTTAACAACGGATTGCCACAACTGAAGAGGAGCTGGCTGCATGAGAAGGTTGGGCAGGTTGTGGACACCTTTGTCATGATGACGGGCGTGACAGAAGCTGCAACTCAAAGGCAGGCTACGACACAGCAGAGGCAGCAGTTTCCGTGTCGTGCAGACGGGTGTGGCAATATGTATGTATACGCCAAGGCAAGGGAAACACATGAGAAGAAGAAGCATGGTCTTGTGGCTCCATCAGACTCTTCTTCAGAAAATGTGAGTCCGACGAACCAAGACCACCAAAAACATCACGCAGAAGCCAGACTTGGCTTTGGGTTCTTCCTGCTAGACCTGCAGGATGCAGTGAGGGAAGGGGATGGTGAAAGGCTGATGAGACTGTACAAAGTTGCCCTGCTTTTCTACAAAGCGTACGGGCACAGCCAGTATGCCTATAGCACCTTCCTTCTGACACTGCAGATAAATGTCACTCTGTCCCCACGCATGGCACACAGTGTGACATGGAACAGATTTTGGAATGGCAGAGGGAGAAAGGGGAAAAATATTCCACTTGACCTCCACCTGGAACATCTAAACAATTTTCTCAAATCATTTATGAGAGGCTTGGGACCAAACATGTCAGAAATGTCAGCAGCCAGAATCAGTAGGTCCATTGGCATCGTCAAGGAGCTAATGGACAAAACGGACACAGAGCTGGAGCTGACAAGGCCGACTGGCATTCATCATGTGGCCCGAGAACAGGAGGACGTTTTAACACTGGTCAATGTTTTCAGGGAGACACAACTTTTCAAAAATCACCCAGGCAGGCAGTATCATGCATTCCCAAATTTCCAGAGAAACTTATTGGCAAAGCTAAATTACCAGGAGTTATGGAGGTGGATGAAGTCCAAAATAATGGACTGGCGAAATGTGCCTATTTAAATAGCAATGTAAATGTGAAATGTAAAATGGTGATGGTAATTTGTAAATAGTGTTTTCATAAATGACAATGTAAATAATTTATTTTTAATATAATAGTTTATAATAGTAGCATCCACATTCTTGAAACCTTTATTTTTGTGTGTTTTCTTATTGGTTGTATGTTCAAAGTTCAGAGTATATCTTCAAACATTACCTATTAAGTGTAGATATTAAAAATCTTTAATGACATGTCTTATTGTTTGTCTATTAAATGCAGAAACATCACCAACCAGTAGAGAAGTATAAACAATTTAAATTTTATTCAAAAACATGAATGTAACAGGTAAAAAAAAAAGTATTTGCACAACAACAGAACCCTGAAGCTAGAAGTTTGAGCCTGAATTTGAAGCTAGTCTGAGATCTTCAACATTGACAAGCCTGATTCCAAGCTACTTGGTGATGATTGTATCTCATCCTCATCCTCGTCATCAAAGTAACCAGTGTAATCCATGTCAACCTGAACACGGTCATCCTGAACCACACTGTCATCAAACAAATTCGTTTGACTCTGTTCGATGTCATCAAAAACCTCATGCAGAATTCGTAGTATCTCTTTTGCATGTTCCAGTTTGAATGTAGGGAGATTGTGGATAATGAAGTCCAGGTCAAATATCTGTGTGCACTGTTCTAAAACCGCATCAATGAGTTCATCTCCAAAACCAGTGCAGGCTGTGTCGACTGTGTAAAGTGGTATGTTTGTATGGTCCTGAAGTAAACTACTCCTGTAAGTTTGTAGCAGTTCCCTGATCAAAAGTTTGTCCTCAGGTGTGACCATTCTGTGTTTGTGGTGTGATGAAACCTCCCCTTGAAAGTGTTCATATTTGGGGATTGGCTCCCCACAACCTTCAGGTTCACAAGAACAAACAGAATGGCAGTGAGTGCAGCACAGATGTCCTGGATGAACAGATGTGGTGTGTTCCTCGAAATGGCAGTACAAAGCTTTCCGCAGACAACTAGTGACTCCAGTCTCAAGTACCGTCTTAACTGCTGGGTCAAGCTTTGTATGCTGTTTGACAGCATAAACAATCGCATGTGCCTGCAACCCACCTCTGCCTGCCCTCCCGACCTGCTGAACCATGGCTTCCACATCATCTGGCAACCCATACATAACAATGTGTGATACGTTGGGAAAATTTAGGCCCATCCCAAGAGCTGTTGTTGCCACCACAACTCGGCAGCTACCCTGTCCACTCAGAGATGATAGCACTCTGTTCTTATTCTGAGGGAGTGTCTGGCTGTGGAACATGCCTATAAGCAGGTTTTCAACCTTTTTCTCAGGGTCTCGGTCAACCCAGGAATCTTCACCGAGTTCTCCCTTCAAATGGCAGAACACTCTGCCAACTGCCTTCACGGTTTTGCAGTAGATAATTACTGGCAACATGGAGATACCTTTTTCTTTCACATCCCTCACAATCCAGTGTAGGCACTCCAGTGTATGGCCAGGTACTTTAATCAGACCCAGTCTGATGTTTGTTCTGTTTGGGCTCAGAGCCAAAATGATTGGATTGTCCATCTGAAGCTGTTTCATAACCCTGGCTCTGGATTCCCGATCAGCAGAAGCAGTCAATGCCAGCACAGGTGTACCTGGAATATATAGCAGTACAAAAAGCAACCAATAAGTAACAGTAAAAATAAGAAATGAGTAGTATCATTTAGTACTTTTTAATGACTGTACTGACATCTAAAAAGAATACATCACTTATAAGGGGTACAGTGACTACCAATATGGGTATGGTGCTTGAGTACATAAAGCAACACCCAAATGAATGGTCAATTTGCATCTGAATGGGCAACCAGTTGGCCACTTGGCCAGTGCGAATGCAAATGAAAAACCGGTTTTGGGGGAGAGTGGTTAGTGTTTAGAAGTGGACAGGTTCCTGTAATGCAACTGATTTCAATTAAAGTGGTGAATTACACTATGTGTAGAAAACATCGAAGACAGAACATGCAGTAAGTCTACTGTTTTGTACTTACCAGCTTTAACTAAGGATCTAAGTTCTCCCAACTTGGCAAAGCTGTCGCGAAATGGCGTCTGCCCTTTTGCAGCCTGACCCCTGATAGGAAAAAAAAGAGTAACCTACATTAGAATGTTTTAACAGCTAGTTATTTCGCTACAATCACACTAACATTAAGATTGTACCAAGTCTGAATTAGCGAACGTACAACGTTACCTACTATGTTTACAACATGGGATTCATATCACGACATTGCGAGTTATTTACTAAGTCAGACAGTCAGATTATCTCTTACCATTTGTAAGTTAGATGAACTTCGTCCACGACGATACCCATAACGTTGGCTTGAAAAACATCGGAGCCTAGCATGTCCCTCCACTTGTTGTTCAGCAGCCAGGATTCCGGGCTTCCGAAAAGGAGCTGGCAACGACCGCTGGCTATATCCACCTCGTCGTTCACGCCGAGTTGCATCGCCGTGATGCCCATTTCAGTTGCTTCTTTCACTTGGTCCTCCATGAGTGCGACCAAAGGAGAAACAACAATGACCAATGGGTTTTCATTGTGTCCCATCTTCTTAGCGACCAACGGAGCCAGCTGATAAATTAAACTTTTGCCGAATCCCGTAGGAAGGACGCCAAAAACATCTTTCTTTTCAACAAATGCCTTGATCGCGTTTCTCTGTTCCTCTTTTAAAATTAATTTGCTGTCGATATCTTCTAGAACAGACCTAATAGCAGAATCTACACACCTCAACTCTCCAGCGGCAGCCATCGTTGTTGTAAACGAATTCAACCCAAGCGCGCTTTGGTGACGTGGTTGATTACGTTACTGTTGATCATCTGTCCATCATCGTATAAAGCCCGCCCTGACAATTTGATTGGCCCGCCAGATATTGGGCGAGCATACTCGCGCTACTATTGAGCAATGCCAGACCGAACTTCCCGACCTCAAACGTTGTGGGCGGGACTAAGTTCGGAATGGCACCCAGGCTAGGTTAATATGCTCTATATTTTGTCCAAATGATGTCTGTCTATCATCGTTGCACTCGGAGAAAACCAGAATGTTTAATTTGTCCTGTGTTTCTTCTACGGCTGCAAACGGGATTCACTCGCAGTTAACCAAATATTTCTTTATTAGGGCAGGGCAGGCATATTTCTAGCTAACTAAACCAGTCTGCTAAAGTCTGTAGTTAAGTTTGTGTAGGGTTTTCCAGGCTCCATTTCTTTTTACGAGACACCCTGCTCACTTGAGACATCTGCCGGTTGTTTGGGTTGTTGCAGCGCCTTTGCAGCGTCACTGGAAAAATACAAATTAAAGTCGCGTGATACCGCATGATCCCACGCACGGACCGCGAGGGAAGCTGGCCAAGTCGGAGCACTGCCCACTGTATAAAACAAAAACTGTCTGCGGGCTACTGCAGGCACACCTGGGAATTTTTGAGACCGAAGTGTGTTTATTTATTGAATTGGTGGAATGCTGTTACATAGTGAATATAGGAAGACTTGGCCTTTAAAATCCCTGTAAATTAAATGGAAATCTCAATATCTGTTTATAAAAATCATTCAGCCTTACCACACTCATTCAGCCTTACCACACTCATTCAAGCCTGCTCCAGTCTGATCATGTGTGTGTGTGCAGGAAGGTGTTCAGGGTTCTAAATGAACACCCGCCAACCCGCCAAATGCGGGTTAAAATTCATTTTGGCGGGTGTTAATAAAAACGTAGTAGCCGGTTCGGCCGGTGATGCATGAAGCATTACGTGCATGATACATAAGGCTCTGCTCTCGGTCTGTCCCCCTGGCAGTACTTCCTTCATTTCCCATGACCACTGTGCCGTAATGCTACGTGATGATGTTTCATACGCCCTTTGGCTGCGCGCAGTTTGCCAGCGCGAGAGATGATGGAAACGAACCAGAAAACTCAAGGAATTAGAAGAACGAACGGAGCCAGAGCAGGGAGCATAGACTGAAAGAGGAGGAGTTAGCCAGTAAAGTAAAGTAAAAAGTAGGCTACATAACACATGTACATAACACAAATACATAACACGTTAGGAAATATTAACGCAATTAACGCATTGTGTTTACCTATTTCCTTTGTGGGGGGCTGATGTCATGTAGCGGAGTCCGCAAAACCTGAAGCAGCTAGATCGTTTATTTTATTGTCTATGGAGTCAGCTGAAGATGGAGAGGAACGTGAGGAGCTTGTATAGGCGAAAATTATCCCTTTTTAAAAAGTTGCCTGATCAGTGATCACCACCACCACACGCATCACGCACTGTGCATAGGGCACCGAGAGACAGAGGAGGGACCAACATGCTACTCCATTTAATTGAGAACGCTCTGAGCACGCACAAGAGGGAGAGAAAACGAGTGGCAGCTTCCAGCTGGTTTGTCATTGTTGATGATAATTGATATCAACTTTTTATTAAGTTAAGATTAAACTAAATGCGGCGTCAGTTGGAACAGATTTATGGGGGCGAGAAGATGAATGAAGCAGGGGATGAGGATATCATCAGAGAAATAGATAGATAGATAGATAGATAGATATCCCAAACATGAAATTAAGTGTTTGCACTTTCTGTGTATATTTTGTGGTATATATTCATGCCAACAATGTTAATAAAATGATCAAATGCATTCATTGACACTCATCTCATAAACTCACAATTCTATTATTTTCACCGAATAAAATTGGCTAGTAGAAATTCTGATTGGCTAGTAACTTTAAAAGGTTACCAGCCACATTGGCTGGTGATCAAAAAAGTTAATTTAGAACCCTGAAGGTGTTGCGTGTGTGTGTGCAGGAATGTGTTGCATGTGTGTGTGCAGGAATGTGTTGCATGTTTGTGTGCATTTACTTTTCGTGTTGGTGTGTGTACCTTTGGAGAAGATATTTTGACGTAAACTAGGATGGGTGCCAGTGAGGTTTTGCTGAGCTGAGTCGGGTGGTTGATCGTATCCGCATCCAGCACCACCAACTGCAGCGTCCTGGCCAGCTCAAAGATGCGCTCAATCTCGCTCTGTACCTCCGCTAACACACACACACACACAGACAATATCACCCATTTGAGAAGTGTGTGTGTGTGCATGTATGTGTGACCACCCATTAGAGAAGTGTGTGTGTGAGAGTGAGTGTGTGTGTGTGTGTATGCATGTGTGTGTGTTTGTGTGTGTGACCACCCATTAGAGAAGTGTGTGTGTGTGACCACCCATTAGAGAAGTGTGTGTGTGTGTATGCATGTGTGTGTGTGTGACCACCCATTAACGTACACATTTCATTAGCTAAGCTGGGCTAGCCTTTCTGTAAATGTGTGAAACGTAGACATTTCTGTATCTCTCTGACTTGAACATAATATGCCATTTGTCAGGGTGTTCGTAAAATGATAATATTCTAGCTGAAGTAGCCTAGTGGTCTCCTCTTCCTCTGGCAACGCAGCGGCAGGAAATACTTGAACCCAAGTAGTATAAACTACAATATCCGTCAGTTAGGATGCTGAAACCCTGTTTTTAATGCTGCATAACACAATAGCAGCTAAACTATAACTATATACACTACTTCAATAATTTCTGTTATTTTACGCATATATTTAATTTGCGGGAGTGCAGTGAACCATCTGTTTCTCCCGCAAACGCACCTCTCTCATCCACCCTGGCCCTCTAGTCTAATCTAGACTCACCCAGGAGTGTGATGGAGTGTGTGTGTGACTCACCCAGGAGTGTGTTGGAGTGTGTGTGTGACTCACCCAGGTTGGAGCGTGCATTTGAGCGCTCTATGATGGCATGTTTGGTGGGGTTGTTTAGAACAGAGCGCTTTGCAAGAGAAATATCTGCAGTCACACGAGTGATTGAGATCCTGATGATGGTAGATAGAGGGATAGAGAGAGGGAAAGTGGAGGGATAGAGAGAGGGGAGATGGAGGGGAAGAAGTAACAGAAGAAGAGAAGAAAAAAGAAGAACAATTCTGACATTACAGACATTGCAACTATGGGTGCAAAATGGCACAAACACACACACACAAACATATTATACATACACACAAACACACACACACACACAAATATTATACATACACACACAAACACACACACACAAACATATTATACATACACACACACACATATTATACATACACACACACGCGCACACACAAACATATTATACACACACACTCACACAAACACACACAAGCACATTATACATACACACTCACACAAACACACACACACATATACACAAACATATTCATACATACACACAAGCACACAAACACATACACACAAACATATTATACATACACACACATACAAACAAACATATTCATACATACACACACACAAACATATTCATACATACACACACACACACACACATATTATACATACACACACACACGCGCACACACACACAAACATATTATACACACACACTCACACAAACACACACAAGCACATTATACATACACACTCACACAAACACACACACACATATACACAAACATATTCATACATACACACAAGCACACAAACACATACACACAAACATATTCATACATACACACTCACACAAACACACACACAAACATATTCATTCATACACACACACAAACATATTCATACATACACACACACACAAACATATTCATTCATACACACACACACACACAAACATATTCATTCATACACACACACACACACACACTACCCCGGCGTCATTACTCACCGTCCTTCAAATCTGTGTTTTAAAAAATCAAAAAGTGCTTTCTGCATCATATCAGTAACCTGCAAAAATAAGAGAATACACTCTGCTCACCTAACAAGCCCTAATACACACTGAATGTCACGCACAGAAAATCACTTAGAGTGTGCATGTGAGATGTGTGTGTGTATGTGAGGTGTGTGTGAGAGGTGTGTGTGTATGTGAGGTGTGTGTGTGTCAGTGTTGCGCGGACCGTCCGAAATTAAGCGGTCAACCGCGGATGACCGCGGTTATGAGTCATATAAAAAATATTTTAATGATATTCGGGTCATTTGCGGCCAGGTCAGTTAAAATTAATTAAATATATCTATTTTAAAAAATACTTGAAGTATCACGAGAAGGCTAGCATCAATATTTAACTCATAATTGCTCTTCAAAGACATCATTGGTTGAAGCATAGACCTACTTGCCACATAGGTGGAGACTAGAGATGGAGACACTAAAGAAGCTGAAGACGCGAGAAGTTAAAATAATAAAGACACCCCTCCAGGAAAAGCCATATATGGGAAATAAGAAGATGACAGTAGTGCAAGTTATGTTCTATGTCAGGGATTCCCAAACTGTGGTACGCGTACCCCCGGTGGTACGCGAGCTGCTGCTAGGGGGTACGCGAGATGAAAAGGGCTATGGCGGACAGGTGTAAAATGAAAATTTTAAATCTTTTGTAATTAATTCATGAATAAATACATAATTTCGAATCAGGTCATAATGATATGGAAACATGAAATTAAAGGATATCATTTATAAACTCTGTATGTGTTCATCAAAAAAAGGGCAGCTTATTAAACATGACGCCTGGAATAGCTAATAGAATGCGTTACTTTTGAATGCGTTGGATGGTCCGTGGTCGGTGGGGGGAAAGTTATAACAGGCTTTTGAAAACAACAAAAACAGAAAGGAGGGAAGGAGCAAAGCTAGGAGTTATTTCAGATGGGCAAGAAAGGTAACATTAAGCTAGGCTTTACATTTAACAAACTAAAGGTAGCCTAAGTTTAGCCTTTCTAGGCTGTATAGCCTAATGTTGTCCAAACGAATACATCCTTGTCAGGCGTTGTTGTAGGCCTATTATAAGATATTGTATGTGGATGTAGTTAGGCTACTATGCAGGCTACTTTTCATAACTTTTTAACTGACCAAATGCACGCACCTAAAACCAGGAAACGGACAAATATTGTCAACGCAGGGGGGGGGGGGGGTTATGTGTTTATGTGTCGGATGGTGGGGGTACGCGAGCCGAGTCGGAATGTAGGCGGTGGTACGCGGGGGATAAAGTTTGGGAACCGCTGTTCTATGTACTTCTTACGAAGCCATTTAAAAGTATGACAGCCACAAAACAGGCATGACCAACATACAGTAACTTGTCACAAATGCGGCACTGGTAGACTAAGCCATCCCAGCCAAACTGAGTAAATGCCAGACCTCAAGCAAGCAATAGATAGATACTCAATAACCAACTCTTCTCTTAGGAGTGCTGGTCGTCAAGGAGTGCTACTTCACTTTTTCTGCCAAGTAGCTGCACTTCGGCTCAAGGAAAAAGTCACTTAAAGATATGGCTAAACTCAACTACAGTAGTGACTATGGTTGAAGTCTTGCCAAAGATTCCAAAGGCACACTGTTTGATACAATTAAAAAGCCTTTAATATAATGGGCTAACGCGTTGCGACTAGTGTCTTCTTCAGAGCCTAAACACTGACTAATTCCCAAGTCCCTATAACAAAGAGAAGGTGCAGGCAATTAAGTAGGACTAAGTGGCAGGTGCTTAGACTCCACCTATCAGTCAATTATTGGTGCACCATGTCACACATAAAAACATCATACATACATCAAGTTAAAAACAATTATACTACTTTTGAGGACTACAATAATTATTTCATACGGGCTACAAAAAACGGTTCACCTTGAAATATTCAGATAAGCTTAAAGAGAATGGAAAAATAAGCATTTCATATAGGACGAACTATGTCTCCCTCTTGTGGCCATTTTGTACATATTTCTTATTCTACCCAAATATTTTTTAAAAGATAGTTAACATTGTAAACATTGAGTTACCTATATGTTAGCCTATATAACCTATATTAAAGGCTTTTTAATTGTATCAAGCAGTGTGCCTTTGGAATCTTTGGCAAGACTTCAACCATAGTCACTACTGTAGTTGAGTTTAGCCATATCTTTAAGCAAGCAATAGATAGCTTTATATACTGACCTGGAACAGCTTTTTTGGAATAGGTACAAGACCTATTGACAAGTCGCTAAGTAAAATAATGCTGATACTTTGCCACCTGCCCATGTTAAACTTTTAGCCTACAGCCGTGAGCAGGTGAATTTCCCCTTGGGGATCAATAAAGTATCTATCTCTATCTATCTAGGTAGCTTGACGAGCCAGACCCACATTGCTGCCGCTAGGGTGCATCTAGATTTCTAGGCTAGTGAGCAGGTGGCTGCAGGCATAAATGTTATGGCACACAGGCTACACAGCCATATCTACCAGTACGTATAGGCCATATAGGTTTGTGCATGCATAAAAGTTACTTTGGTTCATTGTGTCTGTGACTTTAAACAGTGTGTGTGATTCAGTAAAGCTTTGTGCTTCATTCAGCCAACCAGTTCTTATGCTAACGTTTTGACCAGCAATGTATCTCTCTTGCCTACCTTGCTGCCTTCACCATTTCTGTTTTCGAAGGAAAAATGTATGTCCATGGCCTTGAAATCTTGTCTTAGTGTTTCGCTAATCCTTTGCTGGTTGCGTGTGTGCTTGCACTCTTATTCTCATTCTCTCTCCTGCGCAAACATTATGTCCTGCATGCCTAGTTGCGTGTTGTTCTACTGCATAAAGTTTCACAAATAAATTAGTTTGTTTTACAGAAATGGCCTACTGTCACACTGCATGGTAGGCTATAACCAAAACCAAGGTGTGTGTGTGTATGTGAGGTGTGTGTGTATGTGAGGTGTGTGTGTGTGTGTGTGTGTATGTGTGTGTGTGTGTGTGTGCTGTATGTGAGGTGTGTGTGTGTGTTAGGGGTGTAACGGTTCATGTATTCGTATTGAACCGAAACGGTGCGGGCGTCACGGTTCGGTGCATGAATTTACACGGAGAATACACGGTATAAAAATACATAAAACTCGTGTGCGGATTACGCAAGAGTTACGGGAGTTCTTTAGCGACACCTAACGCTAATCTGTAGCCTCGCCTTAGCTCTGATTGGCGCCTATGGTTTTTTTTGTCAGGTCGTCTCGTTGGTCGAGTCAGTCAGTCATTAGCAGCACTAAGGTGGCGACCCACAAGAGTTAGAGGATCCGCTGGTCTCTTTAAGATCGCAAGTTTGAGAACTTCAGTTACAGTAGTACAGGCGAGAGAGTGGTGGATAAGATGAAACTGTGTGCCGGCGTTGTTCAGCAGTTGTTATATGGTATGTGAGTGGAAATATATGCTACACATATTCGAAGCCATCACCCAGATGATGATGTAGGCTACCAATCACTGAAACGAGAAAAAAAAAAAATCCCATGCGCTTCAGCAGCCTTTTGATACACATACAAATAGGGCCAAAACCTATGGCTTAAATTAAATGATTTCGTAATGAAAGAAAGCTATGTAAATTGTGTGGTAATTACCTTTATGTTGGGGTAACTTCTCACATGAGGAGCTGGTAGTGTTTAGTGCATAGACAGTAAAAGAAAGTGACAACGCTAACTAGGCTAATAAACAAACCATGCTACGGTGAGTTAACATAGACTGTATTTATAGAACAGTCTATGTGAGTTAACGTCGAAGGGCAAAGTCACGTGACTTCTAGTTGTAGTCTGTTTATGAAATGAAAGGAGCAATTTCGTTTTTTAAAATAAGGCAAAATAGTGTGATATTTTCACAGTTAGTAGGCTTGATTATTACTGTACACACACTGAAAATATTGAGGCAAATTGTAGACCCTTCCATATACAACTAAACACAGATGTTGAAGGTCTTGCTTGTGGATTTTTAAAAATCATTATTGTATGTCATTTGCACTTTCAGAAATAAGAGATGCTGTAGGCCTATTTTCAGTTTTATAGCTGATTGTCTTATTTTGTTTACAAGTTACAGATGGAGTCTGGGTACTTATTGTACTGTTTAGCCTACATCTTACACACTTCAGGCTGTTGCAGATAGCTCAGGGAAGAGACTGTATGACACTAGGTGGTACAGCCTGAGACATGCACAATAAAAAAAATTGCTTTCTGCATTTTTGTTTTGCTTTTCCCTCCATTGTACCGAAGTCGTACCGAACCGTGATGTCCGAACCAAGGTATGAACCGAACCGTGACTTCTGTGTACCGTTACACCCCTAGTGTGTGTGCATGTGAGGTGTGTGTGTGTGTGTGTGTGTGTGTGTGTGTGTGTGTGCATGTGAGGTGTGTGTGTGTGTGTGTGTGTGTGTGTGTGTGTGCATGTGAGGTGTGTGTGTGTGTGTGTGTGTGTGAGGTGTGTGTGTGCTTGTGGTGTGTGTGTGTGTGAGTGTGTGTGTGTGTGTGTGTGTGTATGTGCATGTGAGGTGTGTGTGTGTGTGTGTGCATGTGAGGTGTGTGTGTGCATGTGAGGTGTGTGTGTGTGTGTGTGCATGTGAGGTGTGTGTGTGTGTGTGTGTGTGTGTGTGTGTGTGTGCATGTGAGGTGTGTGTGTGCGTGTGTGTGTGTGTGCATGTGAGGTGTGTGTGTGTGTGTGCATGTGAGGTGTGTGTGTGTGCGTGTGTGTGTGCATGTGAGGTGTGTGTGTGTGTGCATGTGAGGTGTGTGTGTGCGTGTGTGTGTGTGTGTGTGCATGTGAGGTGTGTGTGTGTGTGGGGTAGGGTGTGTGTGTGTGTGTGTGCATGTGAGGTGTGTGTGTGGGGTGTGTGTGTGTGTGTGGGGTGTGTGTGTGTGTGTGTGTGGGGTGTGTGTGTGCATGTGAGGTGTGTGTGTGAGTGTGTGCATGTGAGGTGCATGTGAGGTGTGTGCATGTGAGGTGTGTGTGCTTTACCTCGTAACCTTTAAGAGATGGCCCCACCAGCACCACTGGCCTCATGGAAGGAACAACATCGTAAGGAGGAATGTGCTCTGACTGTCAACACACACACACACACACACACACACAACAACATCGTAAGGAGGAATGTGCTCTGACTGTCAACACACACACACACACACACACACAACAACATCGTAAGGAGGAATGTGCTCTGACTGTCAACACACACACACACACACACACACACACAACAACATCGTAAGGAGGAATGTGCTCTGACTGTCAACACACACACACACACACACACACAACATCGTAAGGAGGAATGTGCTCTGACTGTTAACACACACACACACACACACACACACACAACATCGTAAGGAGGAATGTGCTCTGACTGTCAACACACACACACACACACACACACACACACACACAACATCGTAAAGAGGAATGTGCTCTGACTGTCAACACACACACACACAACATCGTAAGGAGGAATGTGCTCTGACTGTCAACACACACACACACACACACACACACAACAACATCGTAAGGAGGAATGTGCTCTGACTGTCAACACACACACACACACACACAACATCGTAAGGAGGAATGTGCTCTGACTGTCAACACACACACACACACACACACACACACAACAACATCGTAAGGAGGAATGTGCTCTGACTGTCAACACACACACACACACACACACAACAACATCGTAAGGAGGAATGTGCTCTGACTGTCAACACACACACGCACACACACACACAACAACATCGTAAGGAGGAATGTGCTCTGACTGTCAACACACACACACACACACACAACAACATCGTAAGGAGGAATGTGCTCTGGCTGTCAACACACACACACACACACACAACAACATCGTAAGGAGGAATGTGCTCTGGCTGTCAACACACACACACACACACACACACACAACGACATCGTAAGGAGGAATGTGCTCTGACTGTCAACACACACACACACACACACACACCCACACACACACACACACAACATCGTAAGGAGGAATGTGCTCTGACTGTCAACACACACACACACACAACAACATCGTAAGGAGGAATGTGCTCTGACTGTCAACACACACACACACACACACACACACACAACAACATCGTAAGGAGGAATGTGCTCTGACTGTCAACACACACACACACACACACACACACAACAACATCATAAGGAGGAATGTGCTCTGACTGTCAACACACACACACACACACACACAACAACATCGTAAGGAAGAATGTGCTCTGACTGTCAACACACACACACACACACACACAACAACATCGTAAGGAGGAATGTGCTCTGACTGTCAACACACACACACACACACACACAACAACATCGTAAGGAGGAATGTGCTCTGACTGTCAACACACACACACACACACACAACAACATCGTAAGGAGGAATGTGCTCTGACTGTCAACACACACACACACACACACACACACAACAACGTCGTAAGGAGGAATGTGCTCTGACTGTCAACACACACACACACACACACACACACAACAACATCGTAAGGAGGAATGTGCTCTGACTGTCAACACACACACACACACACACACACAACAACATCGTAAGGAGGAATGTGCTCTGACTGTCAACACACACACACACAACAACATCGTAAGGAGGAATGTGCTCTGACTGTCAACACACACACACAACAACATCGTAAGGAGGAATGTGCTCTGACTGTCAACACACACACACACACACACAACAACATCGTAAGGAGGAATGTGCTCTGACTGTCAACACACACACACACACAACAACATCGTAAGGAGGAATGTGCTCTGACTGTCAACACAACCACACACACACACAACAACATCGTAAGGAGGAATGTGCTCTGACTGTCAACACACACACACACACACACACACACACAACAACATCGTAAGGAGGAATGTGCTCTGACTGTCAACACACACACACACACACACACACAACAACATCGTAAGGAGGAATGTGCTCTGACTGTCAACACACACACACACACACACACACACACAACAACATCGTAAGGAGGAATGTGCTCTGACTGTCAACACACACACACACACACACACACACACACACAACAACATCGTAAGGAGGAATGTGCTCTGACTGTCAACACACACACACACACACAACAACATCGTAAGGAGGAATGTGCTCTGACTGTCAACACACACACACACACACACAACAACATCGTAAGGAGGAATGTGCTCTGACTGTCAACACACACACACACACAACAACATCATAAGGAGGAATGTGCTCTGACTGTCAACACACACACACACACACCCACACACACAACAACATCGTAAGGAGGAATGTGCTCTGACTGTCAACACACACACACACACACACACACACAACAACATCGTAAGGAGGAATGTGCTCTGACTGTCAACACACACACACACACACACACACAACAACATCGTAAGGAGGAATGTGCTCTGACTGTCAACACACACACACACAACAACATCGTAAGGAGGAATGTGCTCTGACTGTCAACACACACACACAACAACATCGTAAGGAGGAATGTGCTCTGACTGTCAACACACACACACACACACACAACAACATCGTAAGGAGGAATGTGCTCTGACTGTCAACACACACACACACACAACAACATCGTAAGGAGGAATGTGCTCTGACTGTCAACACAACCACACACACACACAACAACATCGTAAGGAGGAATGTGCTCTGACTGTCAACACACACACACACACACACACACACACAACAACATCGTAAGGAGGAATGTGCTCTGACTGTCAACACACACACACACACACACACACAACAACATCGTAAGGAGGAATGTGCTCTGACTGTCAACACACACACACACACACACACACACACAACAACATCGTAAGGAGGAATGTGCTCTGACTGTCAACACACACACACACACACACACACACACACACAACAACATCGTAAGGAGGAATGTGCTCTGACTGTCAACACACACACACACACACAACAACATCGTAAGGAGGAATGTGCTCTGACTGTCAACACACACACACACACACACAACAACATCGTAAGGAGGAATGTGCTCTGACTGTCAACACACACACACACACAACAACATCATAAGGAGGAATGTGCTCTGACTGTCAACACACACACACACACACCCACACACACAACAACATCGTAAGGAGGAATGTGCTCTGACTGTCAACACACACACACACACCCACATAAAAGAGCATACACACAAAAATCAACAAGCACACACACACACACACACACACATACGCATGTACACACACACACAAGAGCAAGCACACACACACACACACACACACACATACAAGAGAGCAACCACGTACATACATGCACACAAACACACACACACACACACAAGAGCAAGCACACACACACACACACACAAGAGCAAGCACACACACACACAAGAGCAAGCACACACACACACACACACAGACAAGAGAAAGCACACAAACACACACACAAGAGAAAGCACACACACACACACAAAAGAATAGCAAGCACATAGCACACATACAAAATGACACACACATACGCACAGAGGAAAAAAATAGTTAACGCAACGCACAGCATAACTTGATGGAGAAATGTAGATTGTAAACTTTATCCTCCACATTAGTGGGAAGTTAAAATACTAAACTCCACATTAGTGTAGATGTGTGTGGTGGGCAGTTAGTATACTAAACTAAACTTATATATATATAAGATGTGTGGGGTGGACAGTTAGTATACTAAACTCCACATTAGTGTAGATGTGTGGTGGGCAATTAGTATACTAAACTCCACATTAACATTAGTGTAGATGTGTGTGGTGGGCAGTTAGTATACTAAACTCCACATTAGTGTAGATGTGTGGTGGGCAATTAGTATACTAAACTCCACATTAACATTAGTGTAGATGTGTGTGGTGGGCAGTTAGTATACTAAACTCCACATTAGTGTAGATGTGTGGTGGGCAGTTAGTATACTAAACTCCACATTAGTGTAGATGTGGGTAGTTAGTATATTTAACTCCACATTAGTGTAGTGGTGGGTAGTTAGTATACTAAACTCCACATTAGTGCAGATATGTGGTGTAGATGTGTGGTGGGCAGTTAGTATACTAAACTCCACATTAGTGTAGATGTGTGGTGGGCAGTTAGTATACTAAACTCCACATTAGTGTAGTGGTGGGTAGTTAGTATATTAAACTCCACATTAGTGTAGTGGTGGGTAGTTAGTATATTAAACTCCACATTAGTGCAGATGTGTGGTGGGCAGTTAGTATACTAAACTCCACATTAGTGTAGTGGTGGGTAGTTAGTATATTAAACTCCACATTAGTGTAGTGGTGGGTAGTTAGTATATTAAACTCCACATTAGTGCAGATGTGTGGTGGGCAGTTAGTATATTAAACTCCACATTAGTGTAGATGTGTGGTGGGCAGTTAGTAAACCATGTCTTCCAGATGAGTTTAAATTGTGTGGATTATGGTGGAAAGGATTTCATTTGCATTGCAATTGAAAACTCTGGAGGATTTTTCTTTAGGATTTCTTTAATCTTTAATTGTATGTGTCAATCTATCTTTCATCCTCTGCTCCAATCTCTCTCTGCATTCAATAAATGCATCAATAATTGAAGGAGGAATTGGATCAGAACTATATAATTAGATATAGATTGACGATTTGAAGGATTCTAGTATACAAAATTCTGATTGGTCTGTGAAGAATGCGGCCCAGACCAGCTATAATCATGGAGGAACTCTGCTCCCTCGTCACCCACGACTGCGACCCTGTTTATTGCTCCAATGCCATAATAAAGTTTGCAGATGCGGACCCTATAATCATGGAGGAACTTGTGAATCAGACGTGTGAGCAAAAGCGGATAGCAGCACCGTAGAACTGCAATGGGTGCTGTCAGCCGAGGTTTATACTTTGATTTTGCAAAATTTCTTCAGCTATGAGAATAATACATGGGGCAGTTAATATGGTATTAATATGGTTTTGTTTTTTAACTTGCTGTCCTAACACTGTCCTGCAGTTTATACACAACACCCTCAAATAGCATTGCTCCTAAATGTAATAGTTGCTTACTTTAAGAAGATTAAAGTTTTACTGTAATTTTACTAATTTATTAGCTTTTGATAATTCTTTCTTTGCAAAAAAACCTTTCACCATGCTGCCTACTATAAATTTAAATAATTAATTGTATATTAACTTATGTAATTATTGACATATGTATTGACCCAAATAATTAAACACAAATATAGATTGACACAAATAATTAAAGATATGTCCCATAAAACCTCCATATAGAACATGTCTCATGCCATTCTGCAGTTCTCCAATATCCCTGTTTAATATGCACGAGAGGAAACTCTCTAAAGAAACAATGTCTGACTGAATATAAGCATATCAAACATGAAATGTGTGATATTTCTAGTGCTAGTGGCTCTGCTAGGTTAATGTGTGAGCTGTGGCCTGTGTCCTCAGCCTGGGGTTGGTCAAGGACACATGGAGGACACAGACTACATGAGATGTTCTGATGTTGTCATGAGACATTGTGCTCTCACAGTACTGAGCTTATAGAAACGTCTTAAAGGACATGTTGAACTCACATGCACACACATAACCAAACTCTTACAGACACTGAAAGCCCCTTAGGTGCAATGCAGTTAGTGCATCAACAGCCCTGAACTTTGGCTGCAGCATGCATGGCTAACCCATGCAGAAGCTACCCATCATGGCTACGCTCTGCTTCATCATGGCATGGTGCGCACCACTGAAAGGAAGGCAGAGCACAACAGTGCCTGTTGCATTGTCTAAAGGGCCTTTAGTGACAGATCAAGCAAAGCCAAGCATGCATGAGTAGACACCTACACTCCTAGGTAAAGCAATATTACAGGGGTTTGGGGCAGGGGGGGGGGGTGGCAAGCAGACAGAACTTACCGACCTCTGCTTCAGCTTGGCTGGGAGAGAGAGAGGAGGAGGAGAGAGAGAGAAGAGGAGGAGGAGAAGGGGAGAAAAGAGAGAGGAGGAGAGAAGAGGAGGAGGGGGGGAGGAGAGAAGGGGAGAAAAGAGAGAGGAGGAGGGGGGGAGGAGAGAAGAGGAGGAGGGGGGGAGGAGAAAAGGAAGGGGAGTGTGAGTATGCATGAGTAGGCATGTGATTCAGTTGTGGAACCTGATGACAAACCCAGAGAGTGCAGCACTGTGTGTGTGTGTGTGTGAGAGAGAGAGCCATGATGTTTGTATGTGTGTCTGTGTGTGTGTGTGTGTGAGAGAGAGAGAGCCATGATGTTTGTATGTGTGTCTGTGTGTGTGTGTGTGAGAGAGAGAGCCATGATGTTTGTATGTGTGTCTGTGTGTGTGTGTGTGTGAGAGAGAGCCATGATGTTTGTATGTGTGTCTGTGTGTGTGTGTGTGTGTGTGTGAGAGAGAGAGCCATGATGTTTGTATGTGTGTCTGTGTGTGTGTGTGTGAGAGAGAGAGCCACGATGTTTGTATGTGTGTCTGTGTGTGTGTGTGTGAGAGAGAGAGCCACGATGTTTGTATGTGTGTCTGTGTGTGTGTGTATTACAAATAGAGTGGTGATTTATTTATTTAACATTATTTTTAGGGCTGTCAAAATAACTTAATTAATTTGAGAAAAAATAACTGATTAAAAAAAAATAGTGCAGATTAATAGATTCCGTATGACCTTTGACCCCGAGCCGTTCTAGTCATTAAAAATTAGACTGTAAAATGAAGGAGAGAGAAGAAAACGTGCTGCCTGGATCATTGATTGGAACATTTACTTTTAAAAAACGGCCTGATGGTGTTGATAAAAATAAAGTGTTGAAAATAAAGTCCTCTGCAGCAAGGAATTTGCATATCACCAGAGTTCATCAACTCTATAGTCGCACATCAATGCAAAGAAATAAGTGTTGACATTGAGGGGAGTGTTAATTTATTTTCATTGTGTCCCCTAGGTTATATCTGTGGCCTGAAATGCCTTGTATGTAAAAAAAAAAACGTCTTCCCGAAGCACTTTTAAATTTATTTCATATGCATAGCATATTAGGTCATATCATAGATTATTATGGCCATTATTTGAACAGTGAAAATATTAATAAAATAGTTTTTGAACTTTAATGTCACTAATGCTGATTACTCAATGATTCATTTGAATTTAAATATAATAGTGGTGTGTGTGTGTGTCTGTGTATTACAGAGAGAATAGTGGTGTGTGTGTGTGTGTATTACAGAGAGAATAGTGGTGTGTGTGTGTGATTGCTGTGGCAAGAGCAGCAGCTTTCGGGCAGGTAAACGGTCGACACAGAGCAATAGGAAGTGTATCCGTGGTTACAGTAGACATAGAGCGATAGGAAGCGTATCCGTGGTTACAGTAGACACAGAGCGATAGGAAGCGTATCTGTGGTTACATTAGACACAGAGTGATAGGAAGTGTATCCATGGTTACCTTCTTAAAGAAGGGTATTCGTTTCTCTTTGGCTAAAGGGGGCGGGGCTGAGTTTGGATTGGTCTTCGGGGAACGTTGGGGGGGAGGAGCATCAATCTCCTCAAATTCTAACTCTGTGATGTCAATGTCCAGGGCTAAACACACACAACACACACAGGCACATAGTTATGCAACACACACATGGCAACGCTGCAGTGGGAGGGGAGATCCTCGGGACTGCAGTGGAATAATGCACACGGATGAGACTCACGTCATTAATGGGGCAAACATTTGTGTGTGTGTGTGTGTATGCGCACCCACAAAATGTGTGTATGCATGTATGAAAACGAATGAATAAGTGTGTATGTGGATGAGTGTGTGTAACAGGTCGTAATTCATCCGCCACTCATGGCCCTCGAACCCGCACACCTCCACACACACCGGCATGGGGATCGAACGCTCTAACCACGGAGCTAAAAGCCCAGGCTTCCAACTCAGCGGTTAGAAGCGTTCTTAAGGCGAGACACGGCAGGTGAAAACATCGATTTTTCATGCACTGGTCAATTTCGAGATTTTGAGCTAATTTGCTACCTTAGCATGTATTCTTTCACACTACTACAACAAAAAAGCCCGTTTTACACATTTAGGTGTTTATTTCATTATATTGTGTCTACTCGCGCCTGTACATTTCTCCTAAATTCAGCAAAAGTTAGCATTCTAACCTTGCATGCACTCCCGCGACCGTGGTCCAAAACATAACATGTGTACTACCGTTGGAAAGCTCTGTTTTTCCTGTATCACGCTATGTGATCCATATATGGACACTTCCTTTGTATCAGCAACCAATCGCGAAAGTTCAAAGGCGAGTCTAGGCTGAGAACGGAATCTCATTGGCTGTCTTTCAAGGCTGTTTTCTCAAAATAGTACGGTGTCTTGTGTAATTCCGCTGGATTTTCTTGTAAAAATTGTTTTTTTTGCATATTTTGCTAGTATAGAGTCTAAGGAACAAGATTTTTTTTGTCTTCAAATTTTCACGATCCATTTTCACACTTAGATGATATCATCATTTATATAATGCATAATTAAGACTGGGACTACTATCACTTGGGGGTCAAATGTGAGAAAACACTGGTAAAGAGGGTATTCTGCCTAATTTTTGGGTGCTGATTCTGAATATCATATTTACTTAGCTGATTTTTTAGTTTTAAACCTGCTAATTAGCATTTGCGGCCTAAAACTGGCCTTCATAGGCAACATAGAACGAGTGAATAGGGTAAAAAATTTAACTCCTTGATATTCTTATGAAACTTTACTAGTTGATTAGTTATGTAGAGACAATATTTTTTTGCATTACAAGTTTTCTGAAAATATATGTTTAAGCATGTAATTTAACAATATCTCATTAATTATGCACTAATTTGCATACATTTCAATTACAGACATCTGAATATTGGATAGTTAACATTGAATGTATACGTTCAGGTTTGCCTTCAGAACTTTTTCTGGATTCAGAGCCTTAAAAGAATGGCTTGTTCAAGCACCAGTCCTAGGTTATGCCGATTTCAGTCGTCCCTTTATCTTAGAGACGGATGCATGCCATGCAGGATTGGGGGCAGTTTTGTCACAGGAGAAGGATGGGTTACAGCGACCAATAGCCTTTGCTAGCCGGGACTTGCGGCCAAGTGAGAGGAACATGTCAAATTATAGTGCCATGAAACTCAAACTCCTTGCAGTCAAGTGGGCAATCACAGAAAAAAATGTCAAGTATCTCCTGGGCAACACGTTCACCGTGTACACTGACAACAATCCCCTCCAATACTTGCAGTCAGCGAAACTGGGCGCTCTGGAACATTGCTGGGTTTCTCAGCTTGCCCTCTTTATTACAACATCAAATATTGTCCTGGGCCAGCTAATTGCAATGCCGATACCCTTTCTAGGCTTCCCACAAGCCCCACTAACACTTTGCGATTTGTGTCACACGGCCTGGACGTCCCCCTGCCGCTTGCCATAGCCAACATGCAAGCCTCAAGTGCACCTATCCAAGACTCTTGGATGACAGAATCTTGTATGGTGGACACCATCCCTGGTCGAACCAAAAGAGACCGGAAAGTCCTGCAAGGGACTGATCCCTGTATTTCCAGATACCTGTGGTTTTGGTGACAGGGACGACCACATACCCGTATTTCCAGATACCTGTGGTTTTGGTGACAGGGACGACCACATACCCGTTAAGACAAGTGGAGTGAACCAAGGGAAGTCCGCAATTGATAAAGCAGTGGTCCCAGATACAGGAAGTGGATGGGACCTTGTACCGAGCGATCCAGGCTCCTCCTTCCAGGGATCCAGTGCTGCAGCTTTTACTGCCAAAGGTGTTGCGAGTCAAAGTGCTCACTAGCCTACACAACAACCACGGCCATCTGGGGGTGGACAGGACCACAGATCTGATATGACAGAGGTGCTACTGGCCCCAGATGTGGCATGAGGTGCAAAAGTGGTGTTCTGAGTGTGAGCACTGTGCTTGCTAAAGCAAGACAACCCAAGCCAGAACCTTCTTGGGAAATATGCTAGCCCCTAAGCCTTTGTAAATAATCTCCATTGACTTTACTCTCTTGGATTGGGCTAGCACAGGACAAGAGAATGTTCTGGTAGTCACAAATGTTTTCTCAAAGTTTACCCAGGCCTTTCCCACCCCTGATCAGAGAGCTTCCACCGTAGCTAAGATTCTAACTGAGAGATGGTTTTATGTGTATGGCGTGCAAAGGAGAATCCACTCTGATCAGGGGAGCAGCTTTGAGGAGGAGCTGTTGAAACACCTGTGTGACACCTATAACAAAGACTAGAACCACCACTTATCATCCAGAGGGGAATGGTCAATGTGAACGTTTCAACAGGACACTTCATGACTTGTTCAGGACCTTACCCCCTGAAAAGAAGCGTAAATGGCCCCAGTTGCTCCCTCAGCTCCTGTTCGCCTATAATACCACCGTGTACCAGTCCACACAGCACTCCCCATACAAGCTGATGTTCGGTCAGAAGCCACAGTTACCAGTCGACCACCTACTTGGATATACTGGAGGTGACCACAGGGTCAGTCCACCGACTGATTGGGTGGTGCAACATCAAGAGTACCTGACTTCTGTCTATGCTAGTGCTAGGAGACACTTAGAAGAGGCTGCGGCATATCATAGGCATGGTGGTCCTAACACTGTAGTCCTCTTCAAAGTGGTTGTATGCACATCCCACCTCACTGAGGCCAGGTGCAGGACAAAAAAGCTTATCAAGGAAAGAAGAGTAGTTGTCCGCACACTGCCATCATAACACATAACGCAACGTTTCGACCCACCAGGGTCATCATGAAGACCCTGGTGGGTCGAAACGTTGCGTTATGTTTTTAACTCAATAAATTTAGTTCTTCTGGGAGATTGTAGTGTGCGGTCCTGACACTGTACCCATATTACCACCTGGCACTCTAGTCTTTTTCTAGTGGGCAGTGGTAGTGTAGTGGTTAAGGAGCTGGGCTAGCGTGCAGTAGCCTGAAAGTTGTCGGTCGGTTCAATTCCCGGCTTTCACTGTTATGCCCTTGAGCAAGGCACTTAACCCCAAGTTGCTCCGGGGACAATGTGATCTCTTGTAATATAGCTGACATACAGTATGTAAGTGACTTTGGTGTCTGCTAAATATATGTAAACTCTTTTGCAAGAACCATTTTCATGGTCGCCACAAAATCCAGGATACATGGGTGTCTACCAAGTATGAAATTGTGGAGTGTCTTGATGGAATTGGCACACACTATAAGATCAGGCTGTATGGGGAAAAGGGCCCCCTTAAGACGTTCCACTCATAATACTGCCGGACAGCATTCAAACCCCTTCCACCTCCCACAGTCTGTTTCACATGAGTTCTCTGCCAGTGTAGCAGAAGTAAATATTCTCCCCGTCCCCTTCAAGCCTTGGCAGTAGATAGGTATGCTACCAGGATGGTGAACTTTAAAGACAGGTGTGTATGCAGAAAGGCTGACCTGCAGCGCTGGTGCACACGTCCACCTGTGGGTGGTGATCATATACGTAGCTTCCTCTCTGGGAGAACACAGCCGGTCATTTGATATTTTTGCCGCATGGGTGTTTGTGGTTGTTGTTGTTGGAAGAACATGGCTTTATTCTTAATTCTAAGACTTCATTGCTTCTCTCGCACGCCCGGCCTGTTGGCTGTGGATAACCCGTAGCTTTTAAAGAGAGCAAATGCACATGGTTTAGTGTCTGAGCAATGTTTTCCCTTGAGTTTTTTGTTTTTTGTATTAGTTCAGGCTGTGAGAGGGCCATCCGTGGTTTGTCTGTTTGTTTGTACCTTATATTCTTTTGTTTGTTAATTTTGCCTACTGTTACTCAACTACCCATGCCTATGTCACCTGTGTTGCCTGTACTATTATTATTATTATAGATTATTTCCAAGACAAATTTCTCTTAAGGTAGACAATAGAATGACATGGCAGGTCAAGGAAAGCATCAAGAAAAGCAAAGATTAAGAAATCGTTTTTGACATAGGCAACAAGGGTGGAGGTGTTTTTACACTTTTCAGACACTCAAAGTTTGAAAACTATGGATATTGTTTTAGAACCAACAACCTTTCTACATTATCTGGGGGTTTTGTGTGCAAAAAGTGGAATTAATTGTCAAAAAATTAGAAGAAAATGTGAAAATCACTTTTCGGACTAGATATAATCGCTTATTTTAAAACATACAGAAAAAAACACTAAAGATGGATCGTGAAAATTTGAAGACAAAAAAAATCTTGATCCTTAGACTCTATATTAGCAAAATATGCAAAAAAATTAATTTTTACATGAAAATCCAGCGGGACCCTATTTTCCAAACACAGCGTACTGTACTAAAATGAGTTTCCGCTCACACTCTGAGCTCAAAAACTCCACTTCAGAAGCACGTACATACACCAAACTTTCTAGACTTATGCCTAACTATATGTCGAAGATTTCTACAAAGGGGTTTGTTGATATATTATTCCTAGCCTGACTTACATGACATTTTATGCCTAAAAACATGGAAAAAAGCGATTTTTTAGGGCTAGTGACATCATTTTCTGATTTACAGGATAACAAAAGTAGATATTCATAAATCCCTCTGTAAATGTTTTCCCATCTAATATCTGAACACAATGAAAACATAATTTTGAACCTGGCTGTATCCAACGCTCAGGTTTTGTGCCTTAAAATGTATGCAAATTAGTGCATATTTAATTAGATAATGCTTAATTTGCATATGTAAACATTAAATTACAGCAAACTTGTAATACATTTTTTTCTCATATTAATGTAAATAATCAACTGGGGAAGTTTCATAGTGATATCTGCTTGTTAAATTTTTTACCCTATTCACCTGTAGTGTCTCGCCTTAAGGTTAGGGCTGTGAGGATTTACACGGGCAACTAGCACGCTAACTCAGTTCGCCTCCGTTACATGTGTATGCATCTGTGTGAACGTGTGTTCGTAGATCTCCTTGTGTTTGGGTGTGTGTTGATACACAGGGCCAGATGTACGTATATTTGCAAACGTAGCGTTATCAGCGCCATGATGAACCCACAGAAACCGCATGCTATGACAGTTATGTTAACATCGTATTTATCAAACCTTTAGCTCATCGGGTAAATAACGCCTTGCTCCGGGGTCAGACCATTGGTCCAACATCCCGTTAGTCCGACATCCCATTAGTGCGACCATACACAGTGGGTGGAAATATTTAGGTGCAAAATAGATGTGCGCTTTCATGGGCAGTTTTCGTACATACAGGGTGCATTTTACGCTCCTCCTCCCATCTTTCTGTCACTCTCATTTTTGATTTTCAGCTACTGAACTACACACGCATGCACACATCCAGCTCAAATACTTTTTTCATTATATTCAACCCCTAGACATTTTTTGTATTAACAAATTCAAAGTCGACTTTTGAAATGCTGTTGTCTTGGACTCGTTAATGTTGCAGCACAAGGCAGCCGTAACAGGGTGTTTGTGTGTTTGTGTCAGTGTGTGTATTAAAGGAATTATCCGGAGTAAAATGCACTTTAGATCAATTTACGGATGATTGGGAGTACATACGTTGAGTTGACATCCAAATCATGTCATTCGGATGTGTTTTGAGAAAGTTCGATTTTACCTTTTTTAGTCAAAACTCATTAGCCTGGAAGTGACCCGGGCATGTCATTTCGCCGCTACAAAACGCTATTTTTATACCTCTTCTACAGTTCCAAACAACATTACACTTACGTGGTAGGGAGTAGAGGGTCCCTAAAGCCAAACCGAAGTATCCCGAGGTCTTTATGTGGTCGGGTAGAGAGTCCAGAATGAATTTCATCAAGCCAGTACCTTTCCGGAAATGTTGCCATCTTTGCTGCCATCTTCAGGAGAAAGTCTGTAGGAGTCGATTGCTGAGAGTGGAGTAACACGCTCTGGAAATTCACAATTTCGTCGCCGTTTAAAAAAAAAAAAAAAAACATAGTCCAGTCCATACAACTTCATTTCAAGTTCGAAAGAAATACTGGACTATGTTTTAAACGGCGACGAAATGACATGCCCGGGTCACTACCAGGCCAACGAGTTTTTTTTTTTTGTAATTCACTTTTTTTTATTGTTTTTTCACAAATACATGACACAAAGACAAACACTGAACATCCACAAGTAAACAGGGAGGACTACAGGCAGATACTGACTAACAACGCTATATACTATAAAAAATAAAAAAGTGTGTGTAACTATACACATTTGTACATCACTGAATATAATCATAAACAAAAGGGGAAAAAAGAGATAAAAAGAAACAGAAAAACAAACCACCAGCCTACTGTATTATGTCTAAATAAGGCCCCCAAATGTTCATATAGACGTTCTCCTTATCTATCATTTTATAGCTCACCCTCTCATAAGAGGCAATCTTGGACATCTCATTAAACCATTCCACCATTGATATAGCTACTTGTGTTTTCCAATGGCGTAATATTATCCTGCATCCAACTATTACAGCTGTTCGGCACCATGAGGATTGATGGGCATTTAACCCGCTCCCCTGTGGTACCACACCCAAGAGACAGAGCAATGGATGGCGTACCAGAGCAGTGGTCAGCAACTTGTTGATAAAAGACATTATCTCAGACCATAGGGGGTCTATTATGGGGCAAGAGTATAACATATGTAAAAGAGTGCCACATTCAGTGTCGCACCTCCAACACACGTCTGAGCTTCTAAGTCCTAACCGTGCCATTTTTGACGGGGTCCAATAAATCCTATTGATAATTTTATAACGTATCAACCGTGTCTGCATTTCTCTTGAAACTTTGTACCATGACTTGATTACTTGTTCCCACGCTTCATCTGGTATACTCTCTCCCATATCCCTCTCCCAGCATTTTTTTAAGCCCCCAAAATTAGGAGGCTGAGATTCCCTTAAAATACTGTAAAAGCCTGATGCTTTCATTAAAAAAAACTTTTCTTGTTCCAATCTGGTCTGTAATTCAGTAGCTGGTGCAAGTGGCGATAGTCTGAGATGTGACAGAATACAGCTTCTTAACTGTAAGTATTTCCAAAAGTCCTTATTTGAAAGTCCATATCTTGCTCTTAACTGTTCAAAAGAAAAGAAAGTGTCTCCCTCAAATAAATCCCCAATGTAAACAATGCCTAACTTGACCCAGTCAGGCCAAGAAAATGTCCTTTTGCCTATCTTGAGACATTTATTGTGCCATAGTGAAGTTTGACAAGTAAAATTTGGATATAAGCTCAGGATTTTATGTGAGGCTTGCCAAGTCTCCTGTGAAAATGCCAGTATTGGATTATCATGAGGGACCTTGCCACTAGTTTGTGTAATAAAGGCCTGTACCGGGTATGGATAGATAAGGGCCCCTTCAATGGACACCCAAGCTGGAGCTATATCAGCAGTGATGTATATCTTGGATAACTGTTTTAGACAAAAAGCATAATGATACCAGGCTATATGGGGCAGACCTAGGCCACCATCTTCTGGAGCCGCATAAAGTTTTGTTTTATTTATATATGTTTTTTTGCCTGCCCACAGAAAACCACAAACCGCTTTATTATATTTTACTAATGTAGTGCGTGGGAAGTTTAATGGTAGCATATTACTTATGTAATTAATTTTGGGAACTATTACCATCTTCAAAATATTGATCTTACCTAGAAGTGATAAGCCTAATTTAGTCCAGTTTTGGAGTATAAGTTCTATTTTTTGAATCAGGGGGAGGAGGTTGACGTCCATAATGTTATTCAATTGTGGGGTTATTTTTATGCCCAAGTATGTCAGGCCTGAAGGCTGCCATGAAAACTTCCAACCCTTTCTAACACTGGGGGGACAGACCTTGGATAGGGGCATGGCTTCAGACTTCGACCAGTTGATTTTGTATCCAGACACAAGTGAAAAAGAGTCGATCAAGGTGAGAATATGGGATACTGTGGTTGATGGGCGTCTGCACAGTAGCAAAATATCATCTGCATACAAAAGCAATTTGTGTTCTTTACCCCCAGTCTTAATACCAACTATAGTGTTATGTTGTCTGATGGCAATAGCCAGTGGTTCCAGGGCCAGGGCAAATAACAGGGGGGATAAGGGGCATCCCTGCCGTGTCCCTCTATAAAGCTGAAATGCAGTAGACTGTCTGCCATTTGTCACAACAGATGCCTTGGGATTGTGATATAGTAACCTAACCCAATTAATGAAAGCAGTTCCCATCCCAAATTTCCCCAACGTCTGAAACAAGTATGCAAACTCCACCCTGTCGAATGCTTTCTCTGCATCCAGTGAAAGAGCTACAGTTACATCTGATTCTCTTCCAGCTTGCCACATAAGATGAAGAAGCCTGCGAAGATTGTCAGATGATGTCCTATTCTTAATAAAACCTACTTGATCAGGGTGGATAAGTTTTGGCAATAACCCTTCCAATCTAGTAGCTAAGATTTTAGCGAGTAGCTTAGCATCAACATTAATTAGTGACACTGGGCGATAATTGCCACACAGTTGTGGATCCCTATCCTTTTTATGAATTAGAGTTATTATAGCCGTCTGCATACTATCTGGAAGACACCCTCTCAATAAGGCATTATTGTAAACTTTCAGTAGTCTTGGGGCCAGAAGATCTGAAAAGGCCTTATAAAATTCAGACGGAAGGCCATCTTCCCCTGGACATTTCCCGCTCTGCAGTTTCTGAATAGCCTCTTTAATTTCCTCTAATGTAATGTCAGCTCCAATTTGTTCTTGTTCATCCTGTGATAATGTTGGACATTTCACAGTAGATAGAAAAGCGCTAATATCTTGAGAAGCGGGGTTGTCTGATTTATAAAGACTTTGATAGAATGTGACAAATAAGTTGTTGATGTCAATATCATCTGTTTTCAGTTCCCCCCTGTCATTCTGTATTCCTGTTATAAGTGATTGTGTATATTGCTGCTTTGCTCTCTGTGCAAGAAACCGCCCTGTCCTTTCTCCTTGTTCGTAATACTTCTGTTTACTTCTGAATAATGAATATTCAACTTTTTTCTGTAATATAGAATTATATTCCAGCTTTAATTTACTCAGTTCGTGAAGTGAAGAGTGGTCAAAGTATATTGCGTGCCTATTTTCCATTTTTTGTATGTCTCCTTCCAGTTCCTGAAAGCGCTTGACCGCTGTCTTTTTTAGAAATGAGCAAGTTTGAATAAGGCCTCTAATGACAGCCTTAAAGGCATCCCACTCCACAGCTGGGTTTGATACTGTGCCTTCATTGGTCCACCAGTAATACATTATCTCCCCTTTAATAGATTGCACTAAGTTTTCATCTTTGAGCATAGATGTATTAAATCTCCACCTACTGGGACGTTTTTTATTTGATTGGCCTACGCGTAGTGTCATCCCCACTGGAGCATGGTCTGATATTAAAATTGTGCCTATTGTCGTTTGTGCTGTAACAGAGATCAATGATTTTGAAATTAGAAAGTAATCTATTCTGGAATAAGAATTATGTGGGTGGGAATAAAAAGTAAACTGTTTTTCTGAAGGATGAAAAAATCTCCACACATCCACCAAATCCAGCTCTTCCACCATTGTGTTAATTTCTTTCCGTGCCTGTGAAGGTCGTGTTATACCCCCTATATACGTTTTATCCATCGTGGGCTCCCTCACGTTGTTAAAATCCCCACCCAAGATTATATATGGATTTCCAAACCCTGTTATTACATTGCTCACTCCTACAAAAAAACCTGGCTTTTCCATTGTTGGTGCATATACATTCATAAGCGTATACTTAATGCCAAACAGTTCAACCTCTATTGCTATCCATCTGCCTTCTTCATCTGCTTGTTGTCTGAGTATTTTAATGTTGAAGTCTTTCCGAATCAAGATGGCTACTCCCCTCTGACTGGAGGAACCTGCACTATAAAGGACTTTCCCAACCCAGTCCCTTTGCAATAATAATGAATCTTTTTCCTCCAGGTGGGTCTCTTGCAAGAAAGCTAGATCTGGATTTTTCTGTTTGAGATGCCATAGAATCTTCCTCCTTTTTATAGCTGAGTTTGCACCCTTAACATTCAATGATATTAGTTTAAACAATTCACCCATAAAATATAACTAGGTGTAATCAGATAAGTGTTAGCCACAATTGTTTTAAAAAACATAATAACTTCTTGTCCTGTTAGTCTACTCCCTTGTGGAAAAAGGAAACTTGAACAAAGCAACACACAGTTAAAACGAAAAAACATTGTACACAAATACAAAACTGTCAAGAGCCCACACATAGCATTAGGCTCTACTGCTCTACTAAACATGCTATAGTGCATCCGCATGAAAGTGTCACCTGGCCTGTCCCGACTCCACCCACTCCCAGCCCACTCCCCATTAGATGTTTTTATCCCAACCAATAACTTGACAACCATCTGAAGTACCTCAAAAAGGCAAGTCAACCAAACAATGCAATGACAATTATGATATCAATAATCACCCTTAAGAAATAAAAAGTAATAGAAATAATTAAAAAAGAAAAATATTAATAATAATAATAAAAAAATAAAAATAAATAAATAAATAATAATAATAGAAAATATAGAATGAAATAAATTACCACATGCCACTTCACTATGCAACCCAAAGGTAGCCTATGTGTTGTCTAAGTAAAAGCACTAGCATGATGGGCTACCATTCCAAGAGTACCATACTTATAATATGCATATCTGGAGAAATGTTACTAAGATAAAATATGTAAATAGTCCCAGACATTGAAAAAGAAATTATGACTGACCATAATGAGCCTACTCATCACCCTGCGTAAAGCCCTGCGATGTAAGGAAGGTAGCTACCGCATTTGGTGAAGTGAAGGAATGCCACTTGTTGTTTACAGAAAACTTCAGCGTTGCTGGGTACTGCATGGAGTAGAGGATCCCATGTCCTCTGAGTTGCTTCTTCACACCATCAAATTTTCTACGCTGTTGTAGCACCTCTTGGGAAAGATCCTGGAAGAAGGAGAGCTTCTTGCCCTCCCATATGACTGCTTCTTTTCCGCGAGCAGCCGCGAGGACCGCTTCTCTCGCGCTGAATCTCAGAAAGCGGATCAGAGCGTGACGACTGCGGCCCTTGTCTGCACTCTGCCCAACGCGGTGCACTCGCTCAATTTCAAATCCAACATTCACATCCAGCTCCAACTGTTCCGTTAGTATATCAAGCACAAAACCTCTCAGGTCGTTACCCTCTGCTTTTTACTGTAGTCTTCTAAATATGTGACTTTATCCTGAAGTGCTTTTAGGTTAGACAAAGCAGAGTCTATGCTAGCCCCTCGGCTGTTGTTAGCATCTTCCAGGTCTGAAATTCTGGTTTCCGCCTTGAACCCAGCGACTCAACAGTAGTTTGCAGCTTTTCCATGCCTGTTTTCATACTGTTCACATCTACCGCTATACCTTTCAAGAGATTTTTGATGCTGGCAAGCTCTGCCTTAGTGTCGTCAGATGTAGCTGTCTCTTCCTCCATCTTGCTTTCAGGCGTCGTGAGCTTTTTCTGTTGCTTTGCTGTGCGAGTAGGGTTATTTTTTTGTTCGTTTGGCATGATTTATATCACCTTGTTGTTTAAGAGATTGAAAGATTATTTTTTAAGGGATTTTCAAAGCAGTAATACATGAGGAAGGAAGGTCAAGCCGAGCGGAGCCAAAAACTATGCAGCCATGCTGGTGTCACGCCGTCCCGGAAGTCAGGCCAATGAGTTTTGACTAAAAACGGTAACATAGAACTTTCTCAAAACACATCCGAATGACATGATTTGGATGTCAACTCCCAATCATCCGTAAATTGATCTAAAGTGCATTTTACTCCGGATAATTCCTTTAAGTTGAGAGAAAGGGTGTGTTTTTGTGTCAGTGTGTGTATTAATTTGAGTGTGTGTATGCGTATTAAGTTGAGTGTGTGTGTGTTTGTCTCAGTGTATATTAAGTTTAGAGTGTGTGTGTCTCAGTGTATATATGAAGTTGAGAGTGTGTGTGTGTCAGGGATGGAAACTAAATATTTTGTCCACCTGCCACTATGGCTGGTGGATTACAAAATCTACCAGCCAATCAACTGTGATATCATGATTAAAGTAACCTAAATGATCACGGTTATTGGCATTATACGATTTATACGATTAAAATGTGATGAATTTTTCTCTAAAACTACCACCAATGTTGGACAGAACTCATAATGGGCCTGTCCTCCATGCACAGTAGCAACAAAACTAAAGGTCAACAGAACAGCATTCATATGCCATAGTGTCATAAAAGTGGCGTGGCTCCTTTAAAGGAGAAGTTTGGTGTGATATTGACCTAAAGTGTGTTGAAACATGATACCGAGTGTGAACTTTTGTCTCATAGCCCATCTCGGCTGCACTCCGAAATCTGGCGCTAGATAGCTGATGCTAGCAACAGGTTTTCAGTGGGGGGGGGGGGCCTCGGCATCGGGCATCGGGCTAGCCATGCAAATAAATCACTGTTTTACACCATTTACACTCCACACTTCATTGGTAGACTTCCGAGGGCCCTGACATTTAAAACAACCATTGAGAACTTTAAAAAAAAAGCACTGGTAGTTTATTTCCAAGACGATTTATACAGACAGTACCTTCAGGAAGTTCACCGTTCGACGCCATCTTGAATGTAGTCCCGATAAGTCGTGCGACAAGTACAAATGAACAGGTATGATAAGGGATCAGATTCCAAAAATAATTGGATTCTATAATAGGCCTATGCACAAGAACTTCAACCGAAAGGTTAGTCACGTCTGAAGGAGTCCAAGAGTGCGCCTCACACACACCAGCTCCGTTGAACAGTGTATTTTTCATGTTTAAGAGCTAAAAAAATTGATTAGAGAGTCACATTTGAAATGTCGGGTAGCCTAAATTATAGCCTATAGCGCGTGCATCTCAGAGGAAGAGATTTTGGAGAGAGAGAGAGGATTTAACCTAGGTGATGATTATTTGTGTCTGGTGGTAATTAGACTTGAGTATGGATACCTACGAATTGTTTTGAATGAAAAAAGATAAGACAACAAATGAAATGTGACCCTGCAAGACGAAACCAGTTGTTTTGGTAAAATTTACAAAATTAAGTTATTGTACTCACACAAACGGCCATAAACTAAGCTTTCCAACAATATTATGTATATCGAGGGTATTGCAAATAGTATTGGGTATTGGATAGTCGCCGACCCTCATTAGATGTGGATATTTGGAGGTTAGGATAGCCTTCAAGAAACAAGGTTATCGCAGTTGCTGTGAGACATACGGCCCTTCTCCAGTCTCTCTCAAAATCAAAACACACCCAATTCACGCTTGGACTTTTCGATAATGCTTCTAAATGTTGGGACTGATGGACACTGAACTCTGGGGGTTATTTGAACGTTCGTTGTGAAGTGGTTTACTGTAAAAGGAGCGTCGGATATCCCGTCTGTCTTTGCACAATTATAGGGCCATGATAATGCATGCGCTAGCCTAGAGTTGAGAGAAAGAAGACTAAATAAATATGCAGACATGTTATGTGCAATATTATTATATATATATATATAATAAATATATATTATTATATATATGTCAACAACTGCACGCATGACATATAAAAGATATATTCCTAGCCTACATTATTGTGTAGTAAATTGAGTTTATCCAACCTGCTGGCAAGCCAAAATGCGTTGTTATCATTGTCCTCTATATGCAATAAGCAACTTGAATATATCGCACATCCAGTTTGAACACCCTGATGGACACTGAACTCTGGGGGTTATTTGAACGTTCAATGAAATGGTTTAGGCTACTGGAGCGTAATAATTCCGCCCGTCTTTGCGCAAATGGCCATTGATTGATGGCCATTAATTAATTAATATAGGTGGCCTGCATGCAGAGTTTGTTTGATGCATGGAGTTTCCGATCGTTTTCCCCTGAGAGCTTAGAGAATAAAATGAGGAGAGCTACCTGTGTTTTACATAATGTGTAACATTTATTCACATGGCCAGTTCAAAATTACCTAATGTTTTGACTGAAATATGTGCCGATATCAAATATTGGGAAAAACATTGTTTGGAGTGGATGGCAGGTGGATTGTTGATGTAGCTGCAGGTGCAGATGACATGACATCCATGTCATCTCATCCATGCATCTAGGACAGGGGTGGGCAAACTGCGGGCCGGATCCGGCCCGCCAAGCACTTTCATCCGGCCCGCCGAGCATTTAATTTGGTTATCAGGCTGCTCGCTATTTTTTTCCTGCGATGGAGATGACGTTGGTTAGCTTTACTGCAAACAGCTTTTCACTCTCCTTAGAGAACGTTTACAATGTCAATGTCAAAACATCATGTTAAATAGAGATAGGCCTACTCTTAGTTATCTCCTTTGCAGCAGATCTAACGTGAACGTTATGCGATCCATTTAATTGGGAGCGCGTCTGCACTCGCGAGAGGGACAGAGAGCGGCAGGTTCCAGCTGGCTTGTCATTGTTGATAAATGATATCTCCTTCTTATAAGAAACTTTTAAACGGAAATCATGAAGGCAACAGTAGTTCCCACTACTGACCATTTAAAAACGGTGAGAGGGCACAGCCGTAGACAGCACTAGCCATAGCGGAGCAGGCAGAAGATCATTGAGAAATAAACGTGAATTAAAGCGACTGTCTTAAAGCGACAGTGCACAATTTATACATTTGTTAAACTGCATAAAATTAGCAGCATTTTTTTAAGCAAATAATATTTTAAAACAAACACTTTTCATATGAAATTATACGCTATACCCTATGCTGCCCATATCGGAATAAAAAAATAAAGGCCCACCCTAGGCTACTTCGCAAAAAGTCCACTCCGTTGAAAAATCCTGAATATGCCACTGTTAATGACCTCGTGTCGGAATGGCAGGACGTTTGAAAGAAAAGGTCAAGTGTCGCTACTCCGACAATGGAAAAAAAATGTTGCAATAATGGGACGCTTGAAAATCAATGTTAATGCCGCCACTTCGACAATTAGACGCCAATGTCTAAGTAGCGGCATGTCGGAATAGCTGCATGTAGCCCTGTGTCGCCGTATGCAGCATTCCTCCTTGAATGAACTTGCTATGTTCAGGGAAGCAGGCCCACCCTTCCCATTGAAATTGTCAAAGATAGTAAACCAGAAAAGGGAAATAAAAAAATAGCGTTATTGTTTTGCCATAAATATAATTAATGTAACATTGCAGGCCTAATGCTGTGTGTGTGTGTGTGTGCTTGTGTTCTGATCTGATATGGCGGCAGCCTACATTTGTTTAATTGTGATTGTTTGGTTTTCTCAGTTCTTGTTCATATGGAGTAAATAAAATGAAATACTAGTAAGGACTTGGAATGGGTTTGGGGAAAGTGGGGTCGCCAGACCTCGCCATACTTTTTTGTGGGGTCGCCAGACAAAAAGTTTAAGAACCACTGATCTATCCCACCAAGTAAGTTCACCAAATTCACCTGCCAGTACACAAATTCACCCGCATTTGTCTGGTG
>NW_027468650.1:415000-502500 GCF_046254945.1 Alosa pseudoharengus
TGGTGGAGGTGGTGACACGCTCTCTCCCTCTCCCACACACACACTGTGAGCGACCGGGCGGTCAACCCACGTGTTGGATTGTGAGTTTGGGTGGAAATGGAGAAAAAGGCACTTACAGGAGAGGTTGGATGTAGCTTCTGTTAATTCCAATGATTTATTTATATATATATATATATATATATATATCCAAAAATAGCAACACTAATAAACTAAATACTTTTCCCTACCAAAAACAAACAAAAATAGCACAAACAATGCATAGTCCAAAGTATCAGCATAACACATAACTTACTCTGCCTCACAACAGGAGAGTCCACCTACTACGCACACTTTGGGAACTGAGCTACCCCCTTAAATAGCCCCAGCTATTACTCTCAAATGGCCCGTATGAGAATAATTGAGGCACACCATTGAACTAGGGAAACATCAAAATATGGCTCAATAATAGATAGCATAAATCAACATAACAATGATATAGAAAACAACAGAAAAGTATATAATGAACAAAACATATGTCTGTTATAACTATGCACCTAACCACAAGGCATAAAGAAACAAAACCACCAAAAGAATATCCTAAACACCCCTGTAGCATAATGCCCTGCTCCCTACCCCTGCAGAATGTTTAAAATAACCTGTCCCGGCGCGGAGCGCGCTTCCGCAATGGGACAGTGACAGAGGTCGGAGCGTCAGGAAGTGTTGTGAGTAGATGTATGCGTTAACCAGATTATGGGCACTATACAGAAGATATGACCTGGCAAATGGACGACAAGCTAGTGGGTACCACACTATGTAATTGTTATTGACAAGAATGAAGTTGGTAATGACGTTGTAATGAGTGAATGAATGAATGAGCGGAATCGCGGCAAACCAAACAATTGGTTTACAGCGTGAACGAACGCCAAACCGGCGGCAAACACCCGACACCAATAATAAAACCCCCCGTACATCTCTTGTATAACCCAAAGCCCCCCGAACATGCAACAACACTTAACATCACAAACAAAACATTTTACATTCAAAGAGGGACGCAGTGGAGAACTGTGTGCGTGTGTGTACGAACAAATGAGTCTCTTTCTCTCGTGTCTGAACTTGCAGGGCAACGCGGGTGAGGTAGTGAGAACGATAAAGTTCAGTTTCTCACACACACACACACATTAGGTCATGCATAGTCTATCACAAGATGATGGGAATGCCGGCCCTGTATGGATAGGGATAGGGAGTCATTATCTCTACAGCAAAAGGCCTGCTACATAAAAAAAAAATGTCAGCCATTTATTGGTAATGATTTACACTGTTGATTTGCTATCTACTTCCCTGATCATTTAGGACATACAGTACACTATGTGTTCCTTATTGTGTGTTCATGTCCTTGTGATGTGTGTGTCTTTGTCAGCTAAGAAAAACATAAAACATAAAAACAAACATAAACAAAAACAACAAAAAGAAAACAAATACTAACATTGTTTACTAACATTGTCTACTAACATTGTCTACTAACATTGCCTACTAACATTGCCTACTAACATTGTCTACTAACATTGTCTACTAACATTGTCTACTAACATTGCCTACTAACATTGTTTACTAACATTGTCTACTAACATTGTCTACTAACATTGTCTCTCGTCTTGTCTCGTCAGCTCACTCCTGATCTGTGCCTTGCCGTGGCGAGTGAGCTTTTGAACTAAACAGGTCTTGTCTACTTGTGTTTGTGTGTCATCTGAATAATATATATGTGCCCCATACATGGAATCAGAGTGCCTACTGTATGTAGTAAATGGAAAATCTCTACAGCAAAAGGCCAGTCTACCGCTATGCATTTGGTTTGTTTCTGCCATTTATTAGTAATGATTTACACAGTTTGTTCACTACTTACTATTTACCTGAGCATTCAGTATTGTGCAATATAGCATACAGAAGGTGAGGGACATTTTGGGGGGAAAGAAGTGGTGCATTTTATCATTCAAACATGCGACTTTTCATGAAAATTCTATAATCCAAGATGGCCGCCACCATATGACGTCATAATATGCAAATTAGATATAAACATTTAATCTCTACATAAACTTTGGGTCATCCTTAATATTTCTCTAATTTACAGAAAGTCTCTATCTCTTATCACTTTTAAGATATAGCCTTTTGAAATGAAGATGTCAAAATTGATCGTTTCGGAAAAAAACCTCTGGCGCCTAAAGGGTTAAGCACCTAACCCCTCACTGCTCCCCGAGCGGCTGAAGGGCCCTTAAGCACCTAACCCCTCACTGCTCCCCAAGCGCCACTGCGCCGGGATTAGTGTGTGCTTCACCTCACTGTCCCTCACGGGATCAAAGGAGTATATATACATACTTTATACTATACTTATACACACACACACACACACATTACAGGGCCTTACACACACACACACACATTACAGGGCCTTACACACACACACACACACACACACATTACAGGGCCTTACACATATGTCAGAGTTCTTCTGTTGCCCCCCCTTTGCTCTTTTCAGCAGTCTGATCCAGGAAGCCTTCATCAGCCAATCAGATCACACCTGATCAGTGAAGTCACAGCTGACCAAACCACCATTAATGCTGCAACTTGACCTGCAACCACACCTGCAACTTGACCTGCAACCACACTATCATTACTATACAGATGTCAAGAATATCATCGCTGAGCCCAACCAAGATAACCTTAACCTTACCCACAGCTAAGCATAACCAAGCTAACCCTAATGCACAGCTAAACATGCACAAGCTAACCCTAATGCACAGCTAAGTTTAGCCAAGCTAACCCTAATGCACAAGCTAACCCTGGATCAAGGATACCCCCCCTGGGTGCTAGTACTGACTTGGCTACAGTTTGCACTAATTTGATTGGGTGTCAAGTAACATTCATGCAACAGGGAAGCAACAGCTGTGGCCCCAAAGGCACCTGATTCATTATAAGCTACTGATGGCCTCTCTTAACCAAACCATTAACACATCTAATGGCACCTGATTCATTATAAGCTACTGATGGCCTCTCTTAACCAAACCATTAACACATCTAATGGCACAGAGATCTCTGCAGTGTTGTGGTGCTATCAGCATCTTCAAACCTGAAAAGAAAAGCTATAGGCACCACAATCTGCAGATGTCCAATCACTACTGCTTATAATGCTGCTACTGTTAGCATTGCAATTAACATTAATAGTTAAGCTAGCAACATCCCTGCCACTAATGCTACTACTAACACTTCTGCAAGATCAGGCAGACCTACTATCTTTACTGTTAGCAATGATGCTGCTACAAGCTCTTTAGTTAGCCATGAGACTGATGTTATTGCTAATGCTACAACTAGCACAGATGCATGTTATTGCTAGCACCACTGGTGAAACATAACACTGCACATTTGAAAGCTAAAAGAAGTGCTACATCTGCAGCTATTTTTCAGGCTCCAGAGTTAGTGGAACACCATCCAAGGGCACGAGTATCACCCCAGTGGATCACCATCCAAGGATATGGGTATCAGCCGGGAGCTTTCTGTTGAGCTCAGAGTGTTCTTATCGGGCATGTGATGTCCAGAGGTCACATGCTTCTATCTGAGCGGGACTGCATGGGTCAGCAGCGATTAGCCTCTCCTCTGCAGGTGTGTGTGCGCGCATGCTGACTCCACGTAGCTTGGATTCTGAAGACTCATCAGCGACCTCCTTCCTGCTGCAGCAGTCACTGAGGAGCCGTCGTGGCTGCGCTGGACCACAAATCCATGAAAGCAGCTGCTTTTGCTGGTGTGTGTGTGTGTGTGTGCGTGCGTGCGTGTATATGTGTGTGTGAGTGTATGTGATCAGCAGTCCTAGCTCTCCTTGCTCTAGGATCACAGCTGGTGTGTGTGTGTGTGTGTGTGCGTGCGTGCGTGTATATGTGTGTGTGAGTGTATGTGATCAGCAGTCCTAGCTCTCCTTGCTCTAGGATCACAGCTGGTGTGTGTGTGTGTGTGTGTGCGTGCGTGCGTGTATATGTGTGTGTGAGTGTATGTGATCAGCAGTCCTAGCTCTCCTTGCTCTAGGATCACAGCTGGTGTGTGTGTGTCCAGGTGTCCAGTCTCCAGCCCATCTCCCCAGCAGCATCACGTCCCCCCCTCCCCTCTCCTCACACAGCCCACCTCCTCCACTTGCGTCTCTCTCTCCTCCTCCACTTGCGTCTCTCTCTCCTCCTCCACTTGCATCTCTCTCTCCTCCTCCACATGCATCTCTCTCCTCCTCCACATGCATCTCTCTCCTCCTCCACTTGCGTCTCTCTCTCCTCCTCCACATGCATCTCTCTCCTCCTCCACTTGCATCTCTCTCTCCTCCTCCACTTGCGTCTCTCTCTCCTCCTCCACTTGCGTCTCTCTCTCCTCCTCCACTTGCATCTCTCTCTCCTCCTCCACATGCGTCTCTCTCCTCCTCCACATGCATCTCTCTCCTCCTCCACTTGCATCTCTCTCTCCTCCTCCACTTGCATCTCTCTCTCCTCCCCTACTCACATCTCTCTCTTCTTTCCCCCCTCCTCCTCTGGTCCGCACACACACACACACACACACACACACACACACACACACACACACACACTCTCCTCTAGCCCACCCGGACATCTTTCTATCCCACTCCATCCTCACCCACGAGCTGCCTGCATCATTCACTGCACCTTCCTGCTGCACCTTCCTGCTGCAATCCCCAAACCCTCTTCCCTCTCATATGCACTCTCTCTCTCTCTCTCTCTCTCTCATATTCGCTCTCTCTCTCTCATATTCGCTCTCTCTCTCTCTCTCTCTCATATGCGCTCTCTCTGTCTCTCTCTCTCTCTCATATGCGCTCTCTCTCTCTCTCTCATATGCGCTCTCTCTCTCTCTCTCATATGCGCTCTCTCTCTCTCTCTCTCTCTCTCATATGCGCTCTCTCTCTCTCTCATATGCGCTCTCTCTCTCTCTCTCATATGCGCTCTCTCTCTCTCTCTCTCATATGCGCTCTCTCTCTCTCTCTCTCTCATATGCGCTCTCTCTCTCTCTCATATGCGCTCTCTCTCTCTCTCTCTCTCATATGCGCTCTCTCTCTCATATGCGCTCTCTCTCTCTCTCTCTCTCTCATATGCGCTCTCTCTCTCTCTCTCTCATATGCGCTCTCTCTCTCTCTCTCATATGCGCTCTCTCTCTCATATGCGCTCTCTCTCTCTCTCTCATATGCGCTCTCTCTGTCTCTCTCTCTCATATGCGCTCTCTCTCTCTCTCTCTCTCTCATATGCGCTCTCTCTGTCTCTCTCTCTCATATGCGCTCTCTCTCTCTCTCTCTCTCTCTCATATGCGCTCTCTCTCTCTCTCTCATATGCGCTCTCTCTGTCTCTCTCTCTCTCTCAATTTTCAATTTCAATTTCAATGGAGCTTTATTGACATTACTCAATGAAGCAGAGTTGCCAAAGCAAACATATAACAAAACAACACAGATACAATATCTGTTTAAAAATAAAAAATAAAAATAAAATAATAATAATAATAATATAATAATAATAATAATAATAATAATAACAAAATGATAATAATTAAAAAGAGAGAATAATAAATTAAATGTATAATGATACAGTATTACTATATACTGTATATTTATCAATGTGCTATCATGGGTATTGGTTATTGATATAAAGCAAAGCATGTCACAATATGGGTCACTCACTTCCTCGATTTATGACATGTTAACAGGTACTGCGCAGCGAGTTTTACACAACTTGTATGCTCTCCCAACAAGTATGGGAGCTTGTCTTCATTTTCTAATAGTTCAAACTGAGGTATAATTTGGCTGAATTGAAGGAAATATTGGTTCCTGACTGTGTTGAATTTATTGCATTCAGTGAGGAAGTGTTTTTCATCTTCTACTACTCCCTCACTGCACTGCAAACACAACCTTTCCTCCCTAGGAAGCCAGGTTTGCCTGTGTCTTCCCATTTCTAAGGCCAGAGAGTGTTCACTTAATCTATAGGATGTTAGTAATTTTCTTTGTTTGTACTCGGTAATTTATTTTAGATAAGATGCAAATTCATAGTTGGAAACATTTCAATTTGTTGGATTGTTCAATATTGTTTAGCCAATATTTGTAATATTCTTCTTTTGTTAATTTTTCGATATGTTTTAACTTTGCCTGAGACATGTCAGGTGTATTCAAATTCAAATTGTGTTTTGATATAAGATAATCAAAAGGATCGATCTCTCTCTGGGTGGGTTCTCCTCTGTAGAAGGGCACTGTGATTATATTCCTCTGGTTTTGAGGACAGTACATGGTGATAAAATTTGCATGTTCTTTTTTGAATATCAACTAATAGTGGATATCTTCCAAGTTCTGCTCTGCATGCAATATTTGTTGCATTCCTGTGTACCCCCAAGATGTTCTTACAGAATTCCAGGTGTAGTGTTTCTGCTGGGTTTATGCCCCAAATTTAACTGCCATATAAGATAATGGGCTTGATAACCGAATCAAAAATCTTTTGCCACAATTTGATAGGGGTGTTGTATTGGTATAGTGATTTTCTTATGCAATAATATGTTCTCCGTGCTTTGTCAACCAGGTCTTTAATAGCCAGATTAAAATTGCCTGTGGAGGAAATATTTAGGCCCAAATAGTTATAGCTTGTCACTTGGGAAAGTCTGCTTTCACCAAGGGTGAAATTATATTTATTGTCTGTTGAACGTGTCTTTTTTTGAAATATCATTATTTTAGTTTTTTCTTTATTTATGAGGAGGTTCCAAATTTCAGAGTAATTTTCCAGGATTGACAGACTCTCTTTTAGCCCCTCCTCAGTTGGGGACAGAAGTAGGAGGTCATCCGCAAACAGGAGACATTTAATGTCTCTACCCCCAATTGTGACTCCTGATAGTTTGGATTTTGCTATGTCTGATGTTAGATCATTGATGTATAGATTGAAGAGTATAGGACTAAGACTACAACCTTGCCGAACACCTTTGGCTTGTTTAACCCTTAGAACCCGATTGACGCAAAGTGCGTCAAAAAACACACCCCTTCTTCTCTGTTACATTGCTCCGGAACGGTTCATCGCAGCGAGATGAAACCTTTATTGCACGACAGAGCAGAAGTGGGGCTTTCCAACGAGACTACACACTTGTCTGTACGATCAAGTATGAAAATTAAAAAAAATCATGAAATTAAATCAAATTGCATCATATTTACAGTCTATACTTCTCTGCGTTCACCTGCACACACATTACTCTAGTTTGAATTACTCGCGAACCCGTGATCGCATCGATATGGCAAGCATATCAGATGAAAGAGGAGGCACAGGGCTATCCATTGCTACCATGTTTATCGATCCTTCGGGCTTATAAAACCAGACGAAGTGACTGCAAAATAATAACGTCATGTACACAAACCAACGCTGCACACTCATTACTCTCGTTTGAATTACTCGCGGACCCGTGATCGCATAGATATGCCACGCATGTCAGATGAAAGAGGAGACTCAGAGCTATCATTTGATACCAAGTACATCCTTCTGGGTTATAAAACAGATGAAGTGACAGCAAAATAATAACTTCATATAGCTGGACTTACCCCACGTTTTTGTCTGTTCTTGTGGCAAAGCATGTTTATAATCCAATGCTATCATGTGTTTCTCTATGGCAAAGCATGTTCATATTCCGGTTTTGAGATCCTAGCAAATTCCTGCATGGCATCCAATTCAAGGCTCACATTGCATCCCAATTTGTTCAACAAATAAACACCTTTTTTGCCTTTACTTTGTTCATGGCAATCCAGTAAAAAGTTGAGAATTATTATGACAGCATACACACAGGCACGCAGGCTAACACATAACCTCGGGTCAAGTCAGGTCAGATCAGTTCGTGTCACAGATATGGAGCTCAGAAAGGTCACTATAAAAAATGGCATTTATTTCCGTAAATCACACAGCAAATATTTCTGTAAATTGCTCAGCCCCAGAGTATCCCTCCAACATGGCAATTATATTGCCCGATTCAGGACAGTCTGCCCTACAACCACATGAAATGCATGTAGAGCTGTGAGCTTGCTATGGTGAGATACATGTCAAAATATAAGAATTTTTATAATACACTTTTTATATTTTAATTCTTTAAAAATCAAAATAAAATCAATGCTAGTATTAATACATGACATTATGGCATCTAGAATAGCCTAGACTCTCCTGAAAAAAACAATATATAATATATGTGTGTGGCACTTACAATGACCAGAATAAATCCTTATGAATAAAGGTAGTGAAAATGCCCTAAAAACAGCTTAGGGTTCTAAGGGTTAAAGTATGATGTTCTTTTATCATCGATTTTGACACAACATCTGTTGTTTTTGTATATATCTTTTATAAGGTCATAGATTCTTCCCCCTATCCCATTTTCTATCAGTTTAATTAAGAGTCCATCATGCCAGACTGAATCGAAGGCCTTCTTGAAGTCTACAAAGCATCCAAAAAGTTTTCCTCTGTTGGTGTTCTGTACATATTTTTCAATTAATGTCTGTAATGTATATATGTGGTCAGTTGTTCTGTGTTTTGGCATGAACCCGATCTGGGAGTTACTTAGAACCCTATTTTCCTGTAAGAATTCTACCATTCTGTTATTTATGATGCTACAGAAAAGCTTTCCTATGTTGCTGCTTACAGCAATGCCTCTGTAGTTGTTTGGATCTAGTTTATCTCTGTTTTTGTAGATTGGTACGATTTGATTTTCTTTCCATGGCCGTGGGAAATGACCAACAGCTAGAACTAGATTGAAAAGTTTGAGAATGGCTTGTTTCAGTATTGGGCTGCTGTACTTAATCATTTCATTATGTATCCCATCGCACCCACATGCCTTTTTGTTTTTTAGGGTTTTTATTTTTTCGTTTAGTTCAGCTAGTGATAAAGGGGTGTCTAGATTGTTCAATTCATTTTTTACTTTTGATTCCAATTCTTGTAATTTATCAGTCAATTGTGTTTGGAGTGGATTTAGTTTATCTTCACTGTAGAGTTGCCCAAAATGGTCTGTCCAGATGTTTGCATGACATAGGGGAATCTGTTTATTTTTTTTGGTGATCTCAAGTTTGTTCCATAACTCCCAAAATGAATTTTGATCGACAGCATCTTCTATGTCTTGTAGCTTTTTATTCATGTATGTGCCTTTTTTCTGTCTTAGTAATGATTTGTATTTGGTAAGAGTTTGTTGGTATAGTAACCGTGTGCTTATATTTGTTTGTTCCCTATGTTTCTTATTTGATAGTGTTCTTAACTGTTTCCTTAATGTTTGACATTCTTTGTCAAACCACTCGTTCTTTTTAGTTTTAGATTTCTTTTTCTTGTATTTTTTCTTTACTTTTAGTATTTTGCTGGCCACTAAATTAAAAAATTTCAGAAATCTTTTCTGTCGCTAGATTTATGCCTTCTCTATCCTCTTGAAATTTTGTGAACAAAAATGTGTATATAAGGTTTTCAATTTCGGTACTATTAAGTTCAGTCTCATATTGAAGCACACTGTCAGTTCCCCATCAAAATTGAGTTGGCAGGGGATAGAGTTTAGTTTCATGTTTTTGGGATGTTTCTTGTTTGACTCTCGTTTTTAAACTCAGAGTGATGTGGCTGTGGTCTGAGAGTGGAATTTGAGGCATAACCATAAAATAATTAATGTAGCTTGGATCAATATCTGTTATTGTATAGTCTACAACACTACTACCAAGATGTGAGGAGTAGGTGTACCTACCCAGAGTCACCTTTCATTCTACCATTAGTGATGGCGAGACCCAGGCTTTTACAAAGCTGAAGCAGCTGTTTGCCATTTTTGTTAACTATATTATCAGCGCTCTGACGTGATCTTTTAAATTTGTTTTCATTTATTTGAGCTTCAGTGATATATGCATAGCCATTTGGGTTTATATAATCTTTTTCTGTACCTGTTCTTGCATTCATGTCTCCCATTAGCAAAACTGATCCTTCAGATTGGAATTGTATGATTTCTGAATGCAGAATTTCAAAGGTTTCTTCAGAAGGGTAGGGTGATTCATATGGGGGTATATAGATGGCGCATAGATAGATGTCAAAATCTGAGAAAGTGAGCTCCTTTTTTAACTTAATCCATATATGTGACTTTCCCTTCTTTACAGGATAAATATGATTAGTAAGATTATCTTTAAATAATACTACAATTCCCCCTGAGTCTCTTCCACATTTTACTTTAGGATGTTTAACAGAAGGAATATAGAGTTCCTTGTAATGTGGAATGGAGTTAAACTTTTCTCCTCCTTTACTCCATGTTTCTAACAGTATTACAATATCTGAACTATTTAAAATATTTACAAAGTCAGGATGTGTACTCTTCTCACCAAAAGCAGATGAGTACAACCCTTGTATATTATAGCTAGTAATTCTAAGTGATGTCATTGTGTATCTTTAGTCTTTGCCATAAAGAAATATGTATGTTTTGTCTTACATCAAAGTTAACTTGAGGCTAGGTTGTATCAAAATTAAGTATAGGCCTAATTATCTAAAAAAAAAAAAAAAAAAACTTACTTACTTAAATGAAACTTACATCCAGATTTATATAGAATTGTACATACACACACACACACACACCTAAACAGATAGATATACATATACAAATATGTATCTAGAAAAACATGAACAGATAGATATACATATACAAATATGTATCTAGAAAAACATGAACACACACACACATACATACACACACAGACATGCAAAGCCTAATACCCCCCCCACACACACACACACACACATTCACACAATGCATTTTCTTCTCATTAAGTAAGTCTAGATTAACAGAAAAGTACTATTAAATGAAACTTAAGGCAATCTTTACCCCCCCCCCCCCTCACCAACACCAACCCACACCATGCACACAGTTTGACATGTCACACTTACAGGCACTCGCACACACACACACACATACACACACACACACATAGATATACCTAGACATGAACATTTATCCACATGGGTGTTTGCAAATACACACACACACACACACACACACACACACACACACCCATACACACACATACAGGTCCCTATCTGGCAGACATGGAGCCTGGGCATGTTAATTGTTCACAAATAAATTTTAGCATTTCTTCAATATTGCTTAACTCGGTTACTCTAACTTCTCTACCTACTACAGTTGTTCGGCTTTCTGTCTGTACTTCGGGTGTATTAGTCATCTCTTTAACTGGATGTTTCTGTTTTCTGTTCAAAGCAGTGTCTTTGATTACCCTTGCAAAAAGTCTCATCCCACCTTCATGTATGTGCAAGCGATCATACAGATGCTCCCTTGTGATTTGAGTGTGGTGGGCTATTTGTACATTTGGCATGCTTGCACATGCCTTGCCGATTTCTTTGTTTATGGAGTTGATGGTTCTGTCTGGAATGTCCTTTCGTGGTAGAAGTGTTGATATGATGATCTTTGAGCTTGGATATAGGTTGGTTGCCATCTTGGCTAAATTGGTCAAGGCTTTTGCCACATCTGTGTTGTGGTTGCCAAGGTCATTAGTCCCTGTGTGAACAATTATATGGTTGGGCTTGTCCAGCCTACCCTCTCTCAGCAGCTTTACAGCTGACTGGACAGTAGGACACCACATTTTCCTTACTGACCTTTTAGGAAACAGCCTCCTTGGATTTAGGTGGTTACCATTTGAGTCACAGAGGATAATGATGTCCTTTCCCCCTTCTCCGCTGATTCCACATCTGGTGTCAATGTTGCTGTGGCTGCTGTTGTTGTTGTTGTTGTTGTTGCTGCTGAACGTGTTCCTGTTGCTGCATGTCTGTTGTTGTTGTTGTTGTTGTTGCTGCTGAACGTGTTCCTGTTGCTGCATGTCTGTTGTTGTTGTTGTTGTTGTTGCTGCTGAACGTGTTCCTGTTGCTGCTGTTGTTGTTGTAGCTGTTGGAAGAGTGACTGTTGCAGTTCAAAGTGGGACTGTTGATTCTGTTGATGTTGTAGTTGGATCTGATGTTGCCTGCGATGAGCGAACTTGGTCTTTGTAAGCTTTCCTCTCTGCCACAATCCTTTTCGTCTATCAGACTTTGGGTATGCTGTGATGGTGCAGACGAAGAGGCATTGCCCATCTGTGAGGTCACATGTTGTTTCTGTGTTCTGGTTGAGCTGTTGCCGGTGAGAGAGGTGTACGACCTTAGCTCGGTCCTCATCTCCTCCAGTTGACTCTCCAGAGCCTGTGTATGTTGTTCTCTCTTGGACAGTTCTTGTTTCACACTTGTCCACTCACGCCTCATCTCCTTGTTGACCTCCTCCAGCTGCCTCATAGCAGTGCATAGCTGTTGAAGCTGCACATTGGGGTTGCTGATCTGGATGACCTGCTCTTGGAGCTGGCAGATGTTGTTGGTAGTTTCTTCTGTAAATACGAAGTAGTCCTGTTCCAGCAGAGAGAAGTTGTCTTGTAGTGCTCTTATTCTGGGAGAAGTGGGAGCCTTTGGTTGGTATAGGGGTGTGTTGAGGCAGGATTCATCAATTCTCACTTTGATGGCATCTGGCTTTTCATTGATTTGGTCTTTTCTCTCAGGATTTTCCAGGACCTTTTGGACCTCTCTCTTCAATAGTCCAAATTTAGCCTGAAATTCACTGAGACCAGCTTCTGGTCCTTGGATCAGAACTGTGCCATTGTGGTATATGTTGATGGTCAGCCTTGCCCCCTGTTCATTTTCAAGGGACAGTTGCCTGCCTTTACAGATACCTCCCTTTCTAATGCAGTTCATTTCAGTCAAAAGTGTGCAATGCCAAGCATCTGTGTTTTTAGTGAAAAACAGCAGGTTGCAGCAAACTCTTTTATTCTCTGGGCCACTGTAGTCTAGGAGAAGGGTCTCAGGGTGGTCTCTCAATAGTGCTTCCTTCATTTTTTTCTTTTTGTCCATTGATTTAATGTCTTTGGGATATGTTATCTCCATTTTATCTTCATTTTTAAAAAATGCCTCTGCTTTGGGCTCATTTTTCTTCAAAGAAGCATCCATTATGATGTCATCGACAGCCATAACTGACATTTACTGTTGATTAGCTTGTTTAGCACTTTAGCTTTGTCTTCTCATTCAATTTCCACTGTCTTGTCAAGTAGTACGGAGGTCCTACCTTCACAGATTTTTGCCTCTGTTGGTTACTTCAATGTCTTCAATCGTAGAATTTGGAATTTGGGAGCAAAACATACATTTTCTGGCAAAAAGCCAAAGTTGTCTCAGCAGCTCATTTTTCTGCTGCCTGTTGTCTCCAGAATTCTAGAACTCTCTCTCTCTCTCATATGCGCTCTCTCTGTCTCTCTCTCTCATATGCGCTCTCTCTCTCTCTCTCTCTCATATGCGCTCTCTCTCTCTCTCTCATATGCGCTCTCTCTCTCTCTCTCATATGCGCTCTCTCTCTCTCTCTCTCTCTCATATGCGCTCTCTCTCTCTCTCTCTCTCTCATATGCGCTCTCTCTCTCTCTCTCATATGCGCTCTCTCTCTCTCTCATATGCGCTCTCTCTCTCTCAAATTCAAATTAGCTTTATTGGCATGACAAAAAACATTGTGTTGCCAAAGCTTACACATGTGGTATAATTGTACAGATTTAAATAATAATAATACAAATAATGGTAAAATAATAAAATTAATAATAATAATAATAATAATTAAAATGTATACTGATTAGGCAAAATAATACAGTGGAATGTAAGAAGGAAAAGGAAAAGGACTCACTTTCTCAATCTTTGACACTCTTTCAGGAATTGTACTGCTATCGTAGCACAATTGTGCCCTCCCAACAAATACGGGAGCTTGTCTTCATTGGGTAGCATGGGGAATTGTGGAGCAATCTTGCCAATGTGGTCAAAGAATTCTCTCCTAACCAGGGTGTCATTTTTACATTCTGTGAGGAAGTGTAACTCATCTTCTACTACTCCTTCGTGGCATTGTAGACATAGCCTTTCATCTATTGGTTTCCATGCCGACCCCTCTCAACTTCCAGAGTGTGCTCACTAATTCTGAAGGAAGTTAGAAGTTTCCTTTTTTTATAATCTTTGATATTTGTTAAATATGGTTCCAATTCATAATTTGTTTTTATTTTTTGATAACAGTTCAATTTGTTGGATTTTTTAATTTTGTCTAGCCAATATTTGTAATATTCATCTTTTGTTTTGTTGCATTCCTGTGTACCCCCAAGATGTTCTTACAGAATTCCAGGTGTAGTGTTTCTGCTGGGCTTTTGTCCCATAGCTCATAATTATTTTGATGTTTTATGCCCCAAATTTCACTACCATATAGTATAATGGGCTTGATAGCCGAATCAAAAATCTTTTGCCACAATTTGATAGGGGTGTTGTATTTGTATAGTGATTTTCTTATGCAATAGTATGTTCTCCGTGCTTTGTCAACCAGGTCTTTAATAGCCAGATTAAAATTGCCTGTGGAGGAAATATTTAGGCCCAAATAGTTATAATTTGTCACTTGTGAAAGTCTGTTTTCACCAAGGGTGAAATGATATTTATTCTCTGTTGAACGTGTCTTTTTTTGAAATATCATTATTTTTGTTTTTTCTTTATTTATGGGGAGATTCCAAATTTGAGAGTAATTTTCCAGGATTGACAGACTCTCTTGTAGCCCCTCCTCAGTTGGGGACAGAAGTAGGAGGTCATCTGCGAACAGGAGACACTTAATGTCTCTACCCCCGATTGTGACTCCTGATATTTTCGATTTTGCTATGTCTGATGTTAGATCATTTATATATAGATTGAAGAGTATAGGACTAAGACTGCAACCTTGCCGAACACCTTTGGATTGTTTAAAGTATGACGTTCTTTTGTCATCGATTTTGACACAACATCTGTTGTTTTTGTATATATCTTTTATAAGGTCATAGATTCTCCCCCCTATCCCATTTTCTATCAGTTTGAGCAAGAGTCCATCATGCCAGACTGAATCGAAGGCCTTCTTGAAGTCTACAAAGCATCCAAAAAGTTTTCCTCTGTTGGTGTTCTGTACATATTTTTTAATTAATGTCTGTAATGTATATATGTGGTCAGTTGTTCTGTGTTTTGGCATAAACCCGATCTGAGAGTTACTTAGAACTCTATTTTCCTGTAAGAATTCCACCATTCTGTTGTTTATGATGCTACAGAAAAGCTTTCCTAAGTTGCTGCTTACAGCAATGCCTCTGTAGTTGTTTGGATCTAGTTTGTCTCCGTTTTTGTAGATTGGTACGATTTGATTTTCTTTCCATGGCTGTGGGAAATGACCAACAGCTAGAACCAGATTGAAAAGTTTGAGAATGGCTTGCTTCAGTATTGGACTGCTGTACTTAATAATTTAATTATGTATCCCATCGCACCCACATGCCTTTTTGTTTTTTAGGGTTTTTATTTTTTCATTTAGTTCAGCTAGTGATAAAGGGGTGTCTAGATTGTTCAATTCATTTTTTACTTTTGATTCCAGTTCTTGTAATTTATCAGTCAATTGTGTTTGGAGTGGATTTAGTTTGTCTTCACTGTAGAGGTGTCCAAAATGGTCTGTCCAGATGTTTGCATCACATAGGGGGATCTGTTTAGTTTTTTTTGAAATCTCAAGTTTGTTCCATAACTCCCAAAATGAATTTTGATCGACAGCATCTTCTAAATCTTGTAGCTTTTTATTCATGTACGTTCCTTTTTTCTGTCTTAGTAATGATTTGTATTTGGTAAGAGTTTGTTGGTATAGTAACCGTGTGCTTATATTTGTTTGTTCCCTATGTTTCTTATTTGACAGTGCTCTTAACTGTTTCTTTAATGTTTGACATTCTTTGTCAAACCACTCGTTCTTTTTAGTTGTGGATTTCTTTTTCTTGTATTTTTTCTTTACTTTTAGTGTTTTGCTGGCCACTAAATTAAAAATTTCAGAAATCTTTTCTGTTGCTAGATTTATGCCTTCTCTATCCTCTTGAAATTTTGTGAACAAAAATGTGTATATTAAGTTTTCAGTTTCGGTACTATTGAGTTCAGTTTCATATTGAAGCACACTGTCAGTTCTCCATCGAAATTGAGTTGGCAGGGGATGGAGTTTAGTTTTGTGTTTTTGGGATGTTTCTTGTTTGACTCTTGTTTTTAAACTTAGTGTGATGTGGCTGTGGTCTGAGAGTGGGATTTGAGGCATAACCATAAAATAATTAATGTAGCTTGGATCAATATCTGTTATTGTATAGTCTACAACACTACTACCAAGATGTGAGCAGTAGGTGTACCTACCCAGAGAGTCACCTTTCATTCTACCATTAGTGATGGCGAGACCCAGACTTTTACAAAGCTGAAGCAGCTGTTTGCCATTTTTGTTAACCGTATTATCAGCGCTCTGACGTGATCTTTCAAATTTGTTTTCATTTATTTGAGCTTCAGTGATATATGTATAGCCATTTGGGTTTATATAATCTTTTTCTGTACCTGTTCTTGCATTCATGTCTCCCATAAGCAAAACTGATCCTTCAGATTGGAATTGTATGATTTCTGATTGTAGAATTTCAAAGGTTTCTTCAGAGTAGTAGGGTGATTCAGATGGGGGTATATAGATGGCGCATAGATAGATGTCAAAAGTGAGTTCCTTTTTTAGCTTAATCCATATATGTGACTTCCCCTTCTTTACAGGATAAATATGATCAGTAAGATTATCTTTAAACAATACTAAAGGATGTTTAACGGAAGGAATGCAGAGTTCTTTGTAATGTGGAATGGAGTTAAACTGTTCTCCTCCTTTACTCCATGTTTCTAACAGTATTACAATATCTGAACTATTTACAATATTTACAAAGTCAGGATGTGTACTCTTTTCACCAAAAGCAGATGAGTACAACCCTTGTATATTATAGCTAGTAATTCTAAGTGATGTCATTGTGTATCTTTAGTCTTTGCCATAAAGAAATATGTATGTTTTGTCTTAAATCAAAGTTAACTTGAGGCTAGGTTGTATCAAAATTAAGCATAGGCCTAATTATCTATAAAAAATGTAAATAAAAAAAACTTAAAAACTTACTGAAATGAAACTTAAAGCCACATTTGTATATATAGAATCACACACACACACACACACACACACACACATTTTTTTTTCCATTGTCGGAGTAGCGACACTTGACCTTTTTTTCAAACGTCCTGCCATTCCGACACGAGGTCATTAACAGTGCCATAGCCAGGATTTTTCAACGGAGTGGACTTTTGCGAAGTAGGCCTAGGGTGGGCCTTTATTTTTTTTATTCCAATATGGGCAGTATAGCCTAGGCCTACAGTAATCGTCCCAACTTTAAACAACACACGATTTCATCACAGCTCAGACGATTCATGGCAAAAAAACAATAAAAGGCTACATTGATAAATAGCAGGGGCAACATTGGGGATTGGATTCTATAATAGGCCTATGCACAAGAACTTCAACCGAAAGGTTAGTCGCGTCTGAAGTAAAATTTACAAAATTAAGTTATTGTACTCACACGAACGGCCATAAACTAAGCTTTCCAACAATATTATGTATATCGAGGGTATTGCAAATAGTATTGAGTATTGGATAGTCACCGACCCTCATTAGATGTGGATATTTGGAGGTTAGGATAGCCTTCAAGAAACAAGGTTATCGCAGTTGCTGTGAGACATACGGCCCTTCTCCAGTCTCTCTCAAAATCAAAACACACCCAATTCACGCTTGGACTTTTCGATTATGTTTCTAAATGTTGGGACTGATGGACACTGAACTCTGGGGGTTATTTGAACGTTCGTTGTGAAGTGGTTTACTGTAAAAGGAGCGTCGGATATCCCGCCTGTCTTTGCACAATTATAGGGCCATGATAATGCATGCGCTAGCCTAGAGTTGAGAGAAAGAAGACTAAATAAATATGCAGACATGTTATGTGCAATTCAACAACTGCACGCATGACATATAAAAGATATATTCCTAGCCTACATTATTGTGTAGTAAATTGAGTTTATCCAACCTGCTGGCAAGCCAAAATGTGTTGTTATCATTGTCCTCTATGCAATATAAGCAACTTGAATATATCGCACATCCAGTTTGAACACCCTGATGGACACTGAACTCTGGGGGTTATTTGAACGTTCACTGAAGTGGCTTAGGCTACTGGAGCGTAAGAATTCCGCCCGTCTTTGCGCAATTGGCCATTGATTGACGGCCGTTAATTAATTAATATAGGTGGCCTGCACGCACAGAGTTTGTTTGATGCATGGAGTCCCGCCCGTTTTCCCCTGAGAGCTTAGAGAATAAAATGAGGAGAGCTTCCTGTGTTTTACATAATGTGTAACATTTATTCACATGGCCAGTTCAAAATCACCTAAGGTTTTGACTGAAATATGTGCCGATATCAATTATTGGGAAAAACATTGTTTGGAGTGGATGGCGGGTGGATTGTTGATGTAGCTGCAGGTGCAGATGACATGACTACAGCTCATCCATGCATCTAGGATGTTGGAATTTGATAGGATACAGGAACTGCAGAGATACATTGAAAATGAGGATTGGTAATGTCGGAATAGCGGTACAAAATAAAATCGGAGTAGGGGCATGTCTAAATAGAGGCATGTCGTAATAACGGGATGTCGTAATAGAGGGTTGTCGTAATAACGGGATGTCGTAATAAAGGGTGCACCCCCTCTCAAGTTGCTGTGACCAAAGCCGACTATTTGTATTTCTACCCAAAGCAGTTCTGTATGACTATTTGTATTTGTACCCAAAGCAGATCTGTATGACTGTTTGTATTTGTACCCAAAGCTATAACAGACACTTGTCAAAATGTGATGCTTCCGTCTCCCCTCCCTCTTACTTGCCATAATCACCACACCCAGGAAAGCACTTACAGGTTTTTTATGGACTTAAGCCTGTTTTGTCTAATGAAAAGTGCAGATAGTTATTAACAATTATCAGGAACATTTTCTGATTATCGATTTGGGAAAAGGCATCAATCTCATGTCTAGTGGAGTGTGACCTTATTTGTTGTTCTGAAATGTACCAAGACCTTCTGAGTTGATTTTGTTTTATTTTTAATTTAGGGAGGAGTGGAAAACATCGCTACCAATGTGGAAGGTGAAAGGTCATGTGAGGTCACTGTCCACTTCCCCTGAGGTTAAGAGCCTTTACTGCAATATCCAGTATACCTGAGGGCAGGGTTTAAAATTAGCACCCGCCACTCGCCAAATGCAGGTAAATATATGTTTTGGCGGACAAAAAAAATAGGCTTACTCGCCATTGGCCGGCTGATAAAATACGCCTCTTCCTTGCTTCAACAATAAATTATTAGTATTGTACACACAAGACTAGCCTTCTACTGATGTAAAACACATTACGACAGCTGGTGTGATTCGCGTTTTATTTTTCGAATTTGTCCCTGGTTGTCCACCGTCACTCAACAACATTCGAAAAGGTAAGTGCGTTTGTTTGGTTTTGTCAGTCAGCGCTCAAATGCGCTTCTGAGCTCAAATTGTGCTACCCCTGCTGAAAAAAACAGCTAGAAACCAGCTTATGCTGGTAGCTGGTTTAAGCTGGTCTTTGCTGGTTTTCTTCCAGCTCTTGCTGGTCTTTGCTGGTGTAGCTGGTTGGACCACCAGCTGGATATGCTGGCGTGACCATCTGAGGAAGCTGGTCATGCTGGTTTGACCAGCCTGTCTTGTGGGATACAGCTGGTGAAAGATGGTCATGCTGGTGACCAGCCTGCCAAGCTTGACATTGTTGGTGTAAGATGGTCATGCTGGTTTGACCAACATAAGCTGGCACGGCCAGTTAAACCAGCAGTGTAGACCAGCAACACCAGCTAAAATGACCAGCTTGAGGTGGTACAACAAGCAAAACCAGCTGAATTACCATCGTTAGGTGGGTAAACCTTCTGAAGGTATGTTTTCGCAAGAGATTTGCTGGTCTAGCTGGTCAACCATCATAGGGTGGTCAAACAAGCTGGTCAACCAGCAAACCACCTTTAGCTGGTCAGGCTGGTTTTTTCAGTAGGGACATCTCGCTCATAAAAGTGGAACAAATGTAACTCCATAGTCAGAGACGGTCAGAGATCATCGGAGCAATGTTAACAAGTATGTGGCGACATATTGCCGGTGTAAAACAGCCAGTCAAAAGAAATGCCGAAAATAATCATACAACTGCCCTACTGAAAAAACCAGCCTGACCAGCTAAAGGTGGTTTGCTGGTTGACCAGCTTGTTGACCAGCTTGTTTGACCACCATATGATGGTTGACCAGCTAGACCAGCAAATCTCTTGCGAAAACATACTTTCAGCTGGTTTACCCACCTAACGATGGTAATTCAGCTGGTTTTGCTTGTCGTACCACCTCAAGCTGGTCATTTTAGCTGGTGTTGCTGGTCTACACTGCTGGTTTAACTGGCCGTGCCAGCTTATGTTGGTCAAACCAGAATGACCATCTTACACCAACAATGTCAAGCTTGGCAGGCTGGTCACCAGCATGACCATCTTGCACCAGCTGTATCCCACACGACAGGCTGGTCAAACCAGCATGACCAGCTTCCTCAGATGGTCACGCCAGCATATCCAGCTGGTGGTCCAACCAGCTACACCAGCAAAGACCAGCAAGAGCTGGAAGAAAACCAGCAAAGACCAGCTAAAACCAGCTACCAGCATAAGCTGGTTTCTAGCTGTTTTTTTCAGCAGGGTGAGAATCAAACAAAAAGAAAATTCAGCGAAAGATGGCGCTTTTCAGAAACAGAGGTGAGGAGAGAGTGGCTAATATACAACAGTGTGACAAAGTCAATGACTTGCAGCATTTGTGACAAATACTCAACACATCGTACATGTTCATTTGTTATTGGCAACCCTAATATGAAAGTAGAGACGATCAAAGACCACGAAAGATCCCACGCCCATGCCAATGCGGTTACGATTGCTACTGTGTCAGCCGAATCAATATCTTCGACACTAACTGTGCAAGGTCTCACAGGAATGACCGATGCTGTGTGCAATGCATGCTGGTGTAACGTGTACTGTATATAGTATGATGAGATTGAAAATAAATTACATTTCTTCTAACAGCTTCAGAAAACAGTCACTAATATAGTTCCCTACTTACAATTAACTAATTGATGGACAATTAACAGAATGTCATACCATTTTACTATTTAAAAAATTAGTGGCCGGTAAAAATATATAAAATATAAGTTAATTGTATACGCTGCCTAAGGGTTAGAGCCTGCACTGCGATGTCCAGTATGAGGGTTAAGCCTTAAACAAAGGTGTCAAAAGGCTTAGACATCATTCAGAATATCATTATTGTGACTAATAGCAATATTCTATACAAAAAACAGCTAGATATTGAATTTCCCCTTGGGGATCAATAAAGTATCTATCTATCTATCTAGATATTGTAGTAAATTCTCATGATGTGCTGATTATTGTGTGTTATGTCTATTTTCTACTTTTTTGAATCCCAAATCAACTGTAGTTCTACACCTATAACTGATGAATCATTGAAACATGTTTAACACTTATTTAGATGTGTTCAAACACTCAGGCTGTTTGAAACTGTCATCCAACATAAAACAAATGCTTGGCAACTTGCAGCAGAGACTTAACCCTAACCCAAACCCTAACTCTGACCCTAACCCAAACCCTAACTCTGACGCTAACCCTAACTCTGACATCACCGATGTAACAAGTCAGGTGCTGATTATTTGGAAGCATTTTTAGACCATTCAGAATAATAGATGGAAGACTGGATATGTGTCGGATAAGCATTTGAAGGGTTGGATATGTGTCGGATAATCGTTTGAAGGGTTGGATACGCGTTGGATAAGCGTAATCCACTGGACATGTTTTCATGAAGTAGACTGGAGATCCACAGCACTGTCAGCCCCTTAGAGGTAATGGTGAACCCTTAGGGATGAAAGTTTGTTAAAGTGTTTGAAAAGGATTGTGTGTCTTCTGAGTGCTCAGTATTAATGTGTGTGTGTGTGTGGAGCGTGTGTTTGAGTCTCTGGTTCTTATGCAACACATTCCAAACTGGCCACTCAAGCTTCTGTTACTTTTCACTCACAACAGTAACCCTAACCCAACAGTAACCCAACAGTAAGCAACTCGAGCAACAAATCAACCAACACAACTTCACTTTGTTAAACATACAAACCTTAACTGTGACCAAATTAACCAACACAACGTCACTTTGTTAAACATACAAACCTTAACTGTGACCAAATCAACCGACACAACGTCACATGGGTAAAAGACGAGCCTTAACTGTAACCAAATCAACCAACACAACGTCACTTAGTTCAAAGACAAACCCTAACTATGACCACAAGCCCTGAGTTTGTCCAACCCTCTTCACACACTGGACACACACCATCACACATGCCAGAGTGTTCTCCAAACTGAGCTTGATGAAAAAGGACCGATTCCTCCGGCAGCCGAGAGGAAGAGAGGGAAACAGGGATACGAGACAAGGGAGAGAGAGAGAGAGAGACCAAGAGAGAGAGAGATGAAGATAGAGAGTGAGAGAATCAGTGCTGTGAAACTCAGACGAGAGTGAGCAAGAGAGTGAAATGGTGCATGTGGGAGAGTAGTGGGTACAAGAGGCCGCGTCTCCAAACTCACCCCGTCAGAGTCCTCACTGGCCGAGAGGTACATGTCTCTCGTTGGCTGGCCCGAAGAGGGGGGGCCGTTGTGGTGTGGGAGTGCGTTGTGATTTCTCCAGGCTACACGTCGCCTGCCCTCTTCCACTCCTTTCCCTCTGTCTCCCACTTCAACTCAGCGGGTGGAACTTTTTAAAGCTGCTCTCCTCCCTCTCTCTCTCACTCTTCCTCCCTCTCTCATTCACTCTTTCTGCCCGTCGTCCGTGCTCCCCTGCCCCCTCTCTCCTCTCTGCCCTCTTCCTGTCTTGCTCTCCTCCCCCTCCCAGCTGTTTCTCTTCTTCCCAGACAGCAGCCCAAAAACAAGGCCCTCCCTCCCTCTCTCTTCTCCCTCTTCTCTCTCACACACACACGGCTAGCGCTGCTTACAGTATGTTTTGGAATGTACAAGTCTGCGGCCTACTCTCATAGTCTTCCGACGAACAGAGTGAATGACTCTGGTTATACTCTACACACACACACACACTGCACATAGCTATGGTTATACTCTACACACACACACACACACAACACATAGCTATGGTTATACTCTACACACACACACACAACACATAGCTATGGTTATACTCTACACACACACACACACACACACACACACACACACAACACATAGCTATGGTTATACTCTACACACACACACACACACAACACATAGCTATGGTTATACTCTAACCACACACACACAACACATAGCTATGGTTATACTCTACACACACATACACACACACACACACACACACAACACATAGCTATGGTTATACTCTACACACACACACACACACAACACATAGCTATGGTTATACTCTAACCACACACACACAACACATAGCTATGGTTATACTCTACACACACACACACACACACACACACACAACACATAGCTATGGTTATACTCTACACACACACACACACACACACACACACACACACACACACACACACACAACACATAGCTATGATTATCCAACACTTAGTTATGATTATCCAACACATAACTACGGCCCTCAAATCGGCCGGGCACAAATAGCTACCCTGCTGAAAAAACCAGCCACCCACTAAAGGTGGATTGCTGGTTGACCAGCTTGTTTGACCATCGTATGATGGTTGACCTGCTAGACCAGCAAAACTCTTGTGAAAACATACCTTCAGCTGGTTTTCCCAGCTTATGATGGTAATTACTCAGTCTGGTTTCAAGAGTGGTCATTCTACTGAAACTGCTCTTCTGTCTGTGACTGAAGCATTGAGAGTAGCTCTGCTGTCCTCTGCTCAGTCATCAGTATTAATTATACTAGATTTATCTGCAGCCTTTGATACTGTTAACCATGACATTCTCCTTTTTATACTATCTGAACTGGGAATTTCTGGAAAAGCTCCTGACTGGTTTGAATCTTACCTTAAAGGGCGTTCTTTCAACGTGTCTTGGCAGGGACAGGTATCTAAGTCTCATGACCTCACCACAGGTGTGCCTCAGGGATCAGTATTAGGACCCTTGCTTTTCTCTATTTACACTATTTCCTTAGGTGAGACCATTTGCTCCCATGGATTTGACAATCACTGTTATGCAGACGACACTCAACTTTACCTGTCTTTCCCACCTGATGACTCTAGCGTTTCCCACCAGATTTCTGTATGCCTTATCTGACACAAGATTCCACACTGAACTTCTTGTTCAGACCATGGTCATCTCTAAGCTGGACTATTGTAATTCACTATTAGCTAGTTTACCCGCTTGTGTAATAAGATCATTACAGCTGAATCAGAATGCTGGAGCACGCCTGGTCTTCAATCAGCCAAAGTGGATCTCTCTCTTTGGCCTATAGGACACTGACTAGATCTGCTCCTAGTTACTTTAATTCAATAATCAAGCCTTACATCCCCAACCGCCCACTGCGGTCTTCTGATGAGCATCTGTTATGTCGACCAGTCATAAAAAGGTCTAATTCAAGACTCTATTCCTCAGTGGTTCCATGTTGGTGTAATGAGTTGCCCAGTGCTCTCCGTTCCTGTGGTAGTTTTGGGTTGTTTAAGAGGGGTCTAAAGACATTCCTGTTCAACATGTGCTTAGTTGTTTAAACGCTTCTTATGTGTTATGGTTTGTATAATGTTGTTTTTATTTTCATTAGGCTGTTGATTAATTTGACATTCTTGTTTATTATTGATATTCTCCTTAATGTAGTCTTACCATGATATTGTTTTTATATTATTGATTGAATGGACATTATTGTTTTACTATTGCTTTTCCTCTCATTTTCATTGCTTATTTTATTAGGCTATTAATTGAATTGATATTGTTGTTTCATATGACTATTTTCCTTATTATAGTTTGACCAACATTCTAATCTGTTTAGTTATATTTTAAATATTATGTTGTTTTTGTATTTGTGTGTCGCTTTGGACAAAGGCGTCTGCCAAAGCACATTGGTTACCTTTACCCTTGTCTATTGTGCCAATTTAACTAACGTTGTGTAGCGTTTTGGGTTAGAATCATACCCAACTTGCTGGGTTTAATAATGTACCCAGACCATTGGGTTAGGATAATTCAATGTGGTGTTGGTCCAATAGTTAACCAGCGGCTGGGTTATATTTGGGTTATTTTTGAGTGCACACTGTCACAGTTACCAGGACCAAGTAAAAGCTAAGCATTGTTATATAAAACACATACACAAATGCACACATACACATTTGCCTGCACATTAACTAACACACACAAACACACACACACACACACACACACCAGGACAAACAAGAGCCTTTACACCTCTCCACACACACACGCACGCACACACACACACACACTGTTTTACCTTGCCTTTCTTTGACATGTTCAAACTACATGTACACACACACACGCACACGCACACACACACACACACACACTGTTTTACCTTGCCTTTCTTTGACATGTTCAAACTACATGTACACACACACACACACACACACTGTTTTACCTTGCCTTTCTTTGACATTTTCAAACTACATGTACACACACACACACTGTTTTACCTTGCCTTTCTTTGACATGTTCAAACTACATGTACACACACACACACACACGCACGCACACACACACACACACACACACACACACACACACACACACACACACACACACACACACACACTGTTTTACCTTGCCTTTCTTTGACATGTTCAAACTACATGTACACACACACACACTGTTTTACCTTGCCTTTCTTTGACATGTTCAAACTACATGTACACACACACACACACACACACACTGTTTTACCTTGCCTTTCTTTGACATGTTCAAACTACATGTACACACACACACACACTGTTTTTACCTTCCCTGCTGAAAAAACCAGCCTGACCAGCTAAAGGTGGTTTGCTGGTTGACCAGCTTGTTAACCAGCTTGTTTGACCACCCTATGATGGTTGACCTGCTAGACCAGCAAAACTCTTGCGAAAACATACCTTCAGCTGGTTTTCCCAGCTTATGATGGTAATTCAGCTGGTTTTGCTTGTCGTACCACCTCAAGCTGGTCATTTTAGCTGGTGTTGCTGGTCTATAGTGCTGGTTTAACTGGTCATGCCAGCTTATGTTGGTCATTCTAGCAAACCAGCATGACCAGCTTGACAGGCTGGTCACCAGCATGACCATCTTGCACCAGCTGTATCCCACAAGACAGGCTGGTCACACCAGCATGACCAGCTTCCTCAGATGGTCACGCCAGCATGTCCAGCTGGTGGCCCAACCAGCTACACCATCAAAGACCAGCAAGAGCTGGAAGAAAACCAGCAAAGACCAGCTAAAACCAGCTAAAACCAGCTACTAGCATAAGCTGGTTTCTAGCTGTTTTTTTCAGCAGGGTTGCCTTTCTTTGACATGTTCAACAGCTCTCCTACCACATCTATACACAAACACACACACTGTTTTACCCCTCCACCACCCCACACAAACACACACACTGTTTTTACCACCCCACCCCACACACACTGTTTTTACCCCCCCCCCCCCCCCCACACACACACACACACACACACATACACAAACAAACACACATACACACTGTTTTTACCTTGCCTTTCTTTGACATGTTCAACAGCTCTCCTACCACATCTATACACAAACACACACACTGTTTTACCCCTCCACCACCCCACACAAACACACACACTGTTTTTACCACCCCACCCCACACACACTGTTTTTACCCCCCCCTCCCCCCCCCCACACACACACACACACACACACACAAACAAACACACATACACACTGTTTTTACCTTGCCTTTCTTTGACATGTTCAACAGCTATCCTACCACATCTATACACAAACACACACACTGTTTTACCCCTCCACCACCCCACACAAACACTGTTTTTACCACCCCACCCCACACACACTGTTTTTACCCCCCCCCCCCACACACACACACACACATACACAAACAAACACACATACACACTGTTTTTACCTTGCCTTTCTTTGACATGTTCCACAGTTCTCCAAACACAGTGAGGACATTAATTATGCAGTGATAAGGATAATGTTTACAGAACTTGACCAATCAGAGAGCTCACTCGAAATGGACACTACCTGCTGCCATTGCTATGGTAACAAAACACAGACACTACCTGCTGCCATTGCTATGGTGACAAAACACAGATGTTGTGATCTTTGTACACACATCAAGTCAAGTAAGTGACAAGCTGGTCACACCAGCATGACCAGCTTCCTCAGATGGTCACGCCAGCATATCCAGCTGGTGGCCCAACCAGCTACACCAGCAAGAGCTGGAAGAAAACCAGCTACCAGCATAAGCTGGTTTCTAGCTGTTTTTTTCAGCAGGGATTGCAAAGGTTTATGGGCAGGGTACGGAATATAAAAGATTAACCCTTTGAACCCTGGACTGTTTTAAGGGCATTTTCACTACTTTTAGTTAGAAGGATTTATTCTGGTCATTGTAAGTGCCATACACACATGCTATATATTGTTTTTTCAGCAGAATCTAGGCTACCAAAATCTGCCACAATGTCATGTATTAATACTTGCATTGATTTAATTTTGTAATTAATTACAGTGCATGAAAATGCACTGTACTGTTCTTCCTAGGCAACTTCTTCTTATTATTATTATTCCGCTTACCACTTTTTCTAGACGCAATTTCTCTTGAACAGTTTAACTTAGAAACTTCATTCAAACTTTGTAACGTAGGTCTTCAAACATATCGGGTTGCTATGTCTTTTCAACTTTGAAACTTTTATACTTTTTAAACTATTAAAGAAAAACGTTTTAAAATTATGACATCATAATACGGCCATTAAGCAATTAGAATCCTATGGCAGGTGTTCAGGCCACCTGGATCTCAACTGCCAGTCTCAGGCTTTAAGCATACAAACTGGCCCTATTAAGACTACACATCCTGTTCAACTGCTTCCTCTGCCAAAAACTGTTTCAAAATAAAAGTCCTCACTACAATATTTCACTGTTAAACAATTTAACCCTTTAAGGCGAGACACGGCAGGTGAAAACATCGTTTTATCATGCACTGGTCAATTTCGAGATTTTGGGCTAATTTGCTACCTTAGCATGTATTCTTTCACACTACTACAACAACAAAGCCCGATTTACACATTTAGGTGTTTATTTCATTACATTTTGTCTACTCGCGCCTGTATATTTCTCCTAAATTCACCAAAAGTTATTCTTCTAACGTTTCATGCTCTACCGCGACCGTGATACAAAACATAACATGTGTAGTACCGTTGGAAAGCTCTGTTTTTCCTGCATGACGTTGTGCTATCCAAATATGGACACTTCCTTTGTAACCGCAACCAATCGCGAAAGTTCAAAGGCGAGTCTAGGCTGAGAACGGAATCTCTTGGCTGTGTTCCAAGGCTGTTTTCTCAAATTGAGTTTTTATCATTTTCCAGTAGAAACATCTCAGCCTATGTAGCACCTATGTACACCAAACTTTACAGATATACACTTAGCAGTATTCTGAAGATATTTACAGAGGGATTTGTTAATAAATCATTCCTGGCCTGATTTATGTGACATTTTAATCAAAAATATAAGGCAAAAATCGTTTTTTTAAGGCTATGGACAGTATATTCTGATTTCCTAGGTAATGAAAGCAGATATCCTGAAATCCCTCTGTAATTTTATTTTTATCTTGTATGCAAACAAAATGAAAGAATAATTTTGTACCAGGCTTTATCATATGTTCAGATCTATCTACCGAAAATATATGCAAATTTGCGCATATTTAATGAGATAATGCCTAATTTGCATAATTACCCATTCGAATTTCAAAAACTTGTAATACATTTTTTGTTCATACTTGTGTAAGTAATCAACTGAGGAAGTTTCATGGTGATGTCTTTTATTTAAACATTTTACCCTATTCACCTGTAGTGTCTCGCCTTAAGCATACAATCTGGGTCAATTAAGACTATACATCCTATTCAACTGTTTCCTCTGCCCAAATCTGTTTCAAAATAAAAGTCCTCACTACAATAATCCACTGTTAAACAATGTAACCCATTAAACTACTGAACTTTTTACATTCAACTTTTAAACGGTCTACTTTTAAACTATCATTAAACTATCTATCTATTAAACTGGCTGTCTATCAACAACTTTTAAACTTTTAAACTATATACATTCACTAGCTGTCTATCAACAACTTTTAACTTGTCATCAACTATGTCAACACTTTTCATCAACTATGACTCCTACCCACTATAGCTAGTTAGCATGGTTAACAAAGTTAGCATGTTAGCATTGCTAAAAAAACTGCTGAAAATGATTAGCTAGGTTAGCTAAGTCACATGGTTAGCATGCTAGCATGTTAGCATGCTAGTTAACATTTTTAACAAAACTACTAAAAATGATTAGCTAGGTTAGCTAAGTAACATGGTTAGCATAATTAGCAGCATGCTAGTTAGCATTTTTATCAAAACTGCTAAAAATGATTAGCTAAGTTAGCTAAGTAACATGGTTAGCATAGTTAGCATGCTAACATGTTAGTTAAAATTTTTAGCAAAACTGCTAAAGATGATTAGCTAGGTTAGCTAAGTCAGTGTTTTTCAACCACTGTGCCGCGGCACACTAGTGTGCCGTGAGAGATCATCAGGTGTGCCGCAGAAAATTACCCAAATGTCACTCACTCAGGGGCGTAGATTTGCGTGGGGACCGAAGGACGTAATAACTAGTGAGCCGCAGGAGACGCTGCGCTTCAGCTTCACTTCACTACAAGGCATATGAAGTGCGTCCAAATTCATCCATTCTTCTCTGTTGAACTCCTCGAGTAGGCTACTCATCACACATGTGTCACATGAAAGAGCCTTTTCTCAGCTTTTAAACGGTGCTATAGCCACTATTTGCTGTGATAAACAGTTCGCGAGAAAAATTAACTTCAAGAGATTTAATAATTACTCTCTGTGCCCATCTCCACATCCATTCGTCTCGGTGGAATATCGTAGGCCTACACACTCTTCACGCAACACATGACAACCCATATATCAGAATAAACAGCAGACCTTACCGAACACAAAGGTGTAAAGCATTCCCGTGTATAGTTAGCTGTTCCAGAGTAATCCGGTTTTGAAATAAATTGTAGAAAAATTCAACATGGTCTTTCTGCTTAAGCATTTCTTAAAACTGAGCTGCTTACATTGCCTAGATATCTGTAAATAGGCCTATTAGAAAATATACAGGCAGCTTATGGTTAAGAGTTGTCAATGTAGCCTTAATGATTCTTTTCACAAAATGCTAAGCATGCATGTATTTAAGTTTCTTAAAACTGAGCTGTGCAAATGGGTCAATGCATGATTTCATAACAGACCAAATAGAAAATAAATGTTAAATATAGCCTACATATGTATACATATTAAAATCAGATTATGTGCTACACAGTATAGATCAAGTTGGACAGTAGCACATGTTAATCATGGGTAGTTGGACAGTAGCACATTTTAATCATTTTATATATCTATAGTGGCTGGTGAAAGAGTAGCTTTTCCTTTTTTTTTCGGGGGAATTAGTGGGTAGTGTCCCCACCAAAGCTCAGACCAAACCTACGCCCTTGCACTCACTGGTCCAGAAAAGCAACTGTTGCATCAAAGAATTTATAACCACATGCTCTCATTGATTGTATGATTGCACTATTTGTGGTATGCAGGCATTGTACAACGGGGGCCCCATATCCAGAATTCACAGAATCATCACATATCCAGTTCAAAACAATTAAATTAGATATAGTCACCTACAAATGACAGAGGCGCTTGTTTTATTGAGCAGGTCTTGCATAGAAGCCAATAAGGCCATCTGTGTATTATTTGAAATTTTAGGCTATGGTATGTTTATTTTTTCTTCACACAGGATGTTAGTGTGCCGTGGGACATTTTAAGTGTCAAAAGTGTGCCGTGGCACAAAAAAGGTTGAAAAACACTGAGCTAAGTAACACGGTTAGCATAGTTACATGCTAGCATGTTAACATGCTAGTTAGCATGACTGCTAAAAATGATTAGCTAAGTAAATTACTTTTAAAATACTTTTAAACTATCATTAAACTATCTGTCTATCAACAACTTTTAAACTATCTACATTCAACTTTTAAACTATATACATTCACTAGCTGTCTATCAACAACTTTTAACTTGTCATCAACTATGTCAACATTTTTCATCAACTATGACTCCTACCCACTGTAGCTAGTTAGCATGGTTAGCAAAGTTAGCATTATAACATTGTTAGCATTTTTAACAAAACTGCTAAAAATGATTAGCTAGGTTAGCTAAGTAACATGGTTAGCATAGTTAGCATGCTAGTTAGCATAACTACTAAAAATGATTAGCTAAGTTAGCTAAGTAACATGGTGAACATAGTTAGCATGCTAACATGCTAGTTAGCATTTTTAGCAAAACTGCTAAAAATGATTAGCTAGGTTAGCTAAGTAACATAGTTAGCATGTTAGTTAGCATAGTTAGCATAACTACTAAAAATTATTAGCTAAGTAATATGGTTAATATAGTTAGCATGCTAGCATTGTTAGCATGTTAATTAGCATAGTTAGAATAACTACTAAAATGATCAGCTTGGTTAGCTAAATCACATGGTTCACATAGTTAGCATGTTAGCATTGCTAGCATAGTTAGCATGTTTAGCAAAACTGCTAGAAAATGTTAGTTAAGTAGCATGGTTAGCATATTAGCATTGCTAGCACTGCTATAAAACATTAGCTAAGTAGCATGGTTAGCAGAATTTAAAATCTTAGCATAACTGCTAGTAAACATTAGAGCCATTTCAACTTTCAGTTATCGTCAAATATCTACCTATACACAGCCATTAAACTATTTGAATATCAACATTCATTAAACTGCTAGAAAACGTTAGCTAAGTAACATGGTTAGCAGGTTAGCATTGCTAGCACTGCTATAAAACACTAGCTAAGTAGCATGGTTAGCATAGTTAAAAATCTTAGCATAACTGCTAGCAAACATTAGAGCCATTCCAACTTTCAGTTATCGTCAAATATCTACCTATACACAGCCATTAAACTATTTGAATATCAACATTCATTCAACTTCCAGTCTGTCAACAACTTTTAAACTATTTACCTTCAACTTTTAAACGGTCTACTTTTAAACTATCATTAAACTATCTATTAAACTAGCTGTCTATCAACAACTTTTAAACCATCTACTGTCTATCAACAACTTTTAAACTATCTACATTCAGCTTTTAAACAGTCTACTTTTAAACTATCAACTTTTATTAAGCTATGCAACCACCATGTCTATCCTAGCATCACCGTAGTAACCATCTCTGTATTATCTGTTTTAACTATACATGATATTTTACATCACAACTTTAGCATTTTCATCCACTGGTAATTCCTTGGAATTGCATTTCTAGTTAATTAATTGTAATAATAAAAATACAAAAGGCGTATTATAAAAATTCTTATATTTTGACATGTATCTCACCACTGCAAGCTGGAAGCTCGACTTGCCTTACATGTGTGTGTATAGCAGACTGTCCTGAATCTGTTAATATCATTGCCATGGTGGAGGGATTCTCTGGGGCTGAGCAATTTACAGACATGTGGTGTGCGCCTTACAGAAATAAATGGCATTTAGTGATGAAAAATGACCTTTCTGCGCTCTGTGACACAAACTGATCTGACCTTGAAAAGAGTTTGCGTGTTAGCCTGTGTGTGCCTATGGTGTATGCACTCATAATGATTCTCTACAACAACTTTTTACTGCATTGCCATGAACAAAGTAAAGGCAAAAAAGGTGTTTCTTTGTTGAACAAATTGGGATGCAATGTGAGCCTTGAATTGGATGCCATGCAGGAATTTGCTAGGATCTCAAAACCGGATTATAAGCATGCTTTGCCACAAAAACAGACAAAAACGTGGGGTAAGTCCAGCCATATGAAGTTATTATTTTGCTGTCACTTCGTCTGTTTTATAGCCCAGAAGGATGTACTTGGTATCAAATGATGGCTCTGAGTCTCCTCTTTCATCTGACATACGTGGCATATCTATCAGATCACGGGTCCGCGAGTAATTCAAACGAGAGTAATGGGTGTGCAGCATTGGTTTGTGTACATGACGTTATTATTTTGCAGTCACTTCGTCTGTTTTTATAAGCCAGAAGGATTGATATACATGGTACCAATGGATAGCCCTGTGTCTCCTCTTTCATCTGATATGCTTGCCATATCTATGCGATCACGGGTTCGCGAGTAATTCAAACGAGAGTAATGGGTGCGCAGGTGAACGCAGAGAAGTATAGACTGTAAATATGATGCAATTTGATTTAATTTCATGATTTTTTTAAATATTCATACTTGATCGTACAGACAAGTGTGTAGTCTCGTTGGAAAGCCCCACTTCTGCTCTGTCACGCATTAAAGGTTTCATCTCGCTGCGATGAACAGTTCCGGAGCAATGTAACATAGAAGAAAGGGAGGGTTTTTTTACGCACTTTGCGTCAATCGGGTTCTAAGGGTTAAGGGTTAGAACACACAGATGCCATTAAGAGTCACTGCAAACAACAAACTAAGAGTGCATAGTGACAGGAACACAGTGAAAATAAACAGTAAGAACAAACCCTAGAATATCCATTCTAAAAACAACACAACAAACCACAGTAAACATACTGTATGTATCCCATATAGCCCTGTTTCTTTACTGGTACCTCCTTCCCTTTAATCAGCCAAAGACACATGCAACTGCTCTGTTGGTTACTCTTCAGTGGTTTCCCATAGCAGCCAGAATTACATTCAGTTCCAGCACTGGCCGTCATGAATCTCCACCCTGTTACTTTAATTCTGCACTCTGGCCTTCATGAATCTCCACCCTGTTACTTTAATCCTGCACTCTGGCCTACATGAATCTCCACCCTGTTACTTTAATCCTGTGACGCAGCTGTATGCCTCCTCTCGCCCACTGTGGTTCTTAACTGTGGTGATTGCTAATGTGCTATGTGCTAATGAATCAATATGGAGTTTTTCCCCTACGGCACACAGTTTGGGAAACCATGCTCTGGACCGGGGCAAACTTCCTAAGGACAAATATATCAAGATCAAAGAGACTAGAAAAAAGACTCATTAGGAACAGACTAGACAGAACCTGCAAAACTGAGGAGAGTAGGTAAGACGCACCATGGACCCATCAGTCCACTCAAAGGCTCCATTGGCATCTGCCTTGAGGCCGATCCAGGCTGGGAAGTCCTCGTAATGGTCGTGGTAGGACCTGAGAGAGGCAGAGTTGACAGTTGAGAAAGATGCCGCTTAGTCCTGCACATTCTCTCTGCAAAAATAAGTATAAGTATATACTCTTTTGATCCCGTGAGGGAAATTTGGTCTCTGCATTTATCCCAATCCGTGAATTAGTGAAACACACTCAGCACACAGTGAGGTGAAGCACACACTAATCCCAACGCAGTGAGCTGCCTGCTACAACAGCGGCGCTCGGGGAGCAGTGAGGGGTTAGGTGCCTTGCTCAAGGGCACTTCAGCCGTTCCTACTGGTCGGGGTTCGAACCGGCAACACTCCGGTTACAAGTCTGAAGCGCTAACCAGTAGGCCACGGGATCAAAAGAGTATATATACTTCTACTTATACAGAATTGACTTTAAAGCGCTTCTGCTTGTTAATAAATCGCTTCAGCAGTATACACCACTAACCACTCGGTGCACAGTTTTGAAAACTAACGTTAAAGGTGCCATGTGTAATGTCCGCCAAAAAATCAATTCATACTCCACATTCCATTAAAGATTGGGGCATTAAACCTCCAGAAAGTGAATTGGTCTACCCTAGAGTAACAACCGACAAACGTGTATTGCAGTTTGACTGGCGGTTATGTTGCCCGCATACCGCCTCCCATGGCCGAAACTGGTATTATGACACCTGTCGGGCTGTGGCTAGTAATTTAGCATGCTAATTCAGGTTGATATCTCTGCAGCACTATACCTTGTAATTTTTTTAATGACATCATCGCCCTTATTTCTTCTCATTCTTTTGATGTGTGTAGCTAATTTTTTGGATATTTTTACCTCAATTCTTACACATGGCACCTTTAAGGGTTGTTTTAAGGACATGTTTGTGCATGCCCATAGCCAGCCACTCTGAAACGGGAGCGTACCTATGTTCCCCGGGTCCTATGTTCCCCGCTATTTGTATGGGACCGGGGAACATAGGACCCTTTTTGTAGAAAAGGGTCCTATGTTCCCCGCCTTGTATCTGACCACGGAAATTGCATGAGATATGCTTGCGAGTGCACATTTCGTGCACAAACGGTAGCAAAGTGTATTTTTCTATCAATGTTGCTTGCCGTAGCACACCAGGTAGACCACACATACGCGCACGGTACAATATTGACACAAGCCAGAAGGGCGATTTTCCTAACTTCCACGTTGAGTATAGCGGAGTAAAAGAATAGATGAAGAACATTTTTTATAACATAGGCCTACAATGGTTTTACTTGTGCTTCTTTACTGAATATAACGAGTTCAAAGTTAACATTCTAGGTAACTTCGCATTGTCCGCTTCAGCACTAAATTGAGGACAGCAACGTACACGAGCTGCACCTCTCACAGAAGAAACGCGTTCGCTGGCACGCTGCAGGGGGTACTGCGCGTTGCTCCGAAGCCCCTTTGGTCTGACTCGTCAATAATCCAAAAATGTCCCTTTGGGTCTACAGCTCAGTATACTGTAGTATGATATCTCTTTGTTCCATTACAATTAATCCCATTCTTCCGACAGCTCAACCAAAGGCTATAGATCACCTCCCTTACCTCTTGTACAGTAAGAATCAACAATGACATGAAAGTGCAAAGACAATGACAAGCTTGGGACTGAAGCCATGCAGACTCGATTTAACAGTGTTTCTCAAACTTTTTTTCTGGGGACCCACTTTTTAAAAATGACAGACTATCGCGACCTAACTCGTGACTGTGGTAGTTAACAAACTAGATCAGTGGTTCTCAAACTTTTTCTTTCATTCCCCACTTTGAGGGGGCATTCTCGAGCCCCACCTGTCCCTCATCGCTCTAAGAAAGTGGTAGGTCAAGCTTAAAATTGTCAAATTTATTGAAATAATGACAAGTTCTAAATATATCCTCTTCAACAGAGTTAAAATCAGCTGGTGCTGCAGATATAATAATAAATAAATACATAACACACATATTTCTGTTTTCCAGCAACATATTAGGAAGTATAGGACATTTTACAGCATTGTACAATATATTCAATGAAATGCCAACATGCTGCATTAAATGGATCCATAATCCAGTCATACTGAGCACTGCTGGTTGGGAAATATTTTTGAAATAAACTTTGCAGGGATGTGATGTAGGCCTACTGTTTAATACATGGGATCACAAGAGTGCCTCCCAATCAGACGTTTCAGCGATTTCGCTCAGAAATCTCAAAGGCATAATACTGTCACGATCGAGGCGCCTGTCCTACTCAAGTTTTTTTGGTGAATGCAGTAATCTTATTTGCTAGGTGAGGTAGGTGCTTGTCTTTGCCTTGTAACTGGACATTTAACTCATGTATCGCTAAGATATATTAAATATATCGCTAAGATAGGCCAGCTCCGTCAAGAAATGTTCATTAGTGAACGTGCTTGCAGATTCAAACATGCGCTCTTCCTCCAAGAAGAGGCGACTCGGAGCTCAAACACGCGCGACAGCACTTTACCAACCCGCGCGCGACAGCACTTTACCGACCCGCGCGCGACAGCACTTTACCGACCCGCGCACGACAGCACTTTACCGACCCGCGCACGACAGCACTTTACCGACCCGCGCACGACAGCACTTTACCGACCCGCGCGCGACAGCACTTTACCAACCCGCGCGCGACAGCACTTTACCAACCCGCGCATGACAGCACTTTACCAACCCGCGCCTTGCCGTGCGCCTGCAGTCTTGGAAGCAGCGGGGAACAGAGGGATGACCACTCTGAAACAGTCAAAGGCGATTAAAAACGAGTCAGAAAGTCAAAACAGGACCCATCGTCAAAATTTCGGTGTCCACCACTCTAGTTCATCCAAAACAAACCAGAAAAAGGGACTCAAAGGGCTAAATCCTGGAATTATTCTTTAAGAGCTATCACATGGCTGTTCACATTTAAGAGCTATCACATGGCTGGAATTCACATTTAAGAGCTTTAACATTTTTATAATCAAGCCACAGCAGGTTTGCTTTGTTCCTGTTAAAAGTTGTGCCGTTGCATTTGAACCATTTGTAATCTAGCTATGTTAGAATTAGTCAAACCTGTGTACATGAATTTACCATAATCCACCCTATACTAACGGGAGGGAGAGGTATACTAACGGGCAGAGGTGGAAAGTAACGAAATACATTTACTCACGTTACTGTATTGAGTAGTTTTTCTGTGTATTTTGTATTTTTTAAGTAGTTTATAAAATCTGTATTTTAAATTTTACTTGATTACATTTTGAGTGAAGTATTGTACTTCGCTACATCAAAAATTCCATCCGTTACTTGAGTAAAAAAAAAAAGTTAAGACTAATGAAAACAGAAAGGGAGGGAAAAAAAATCGTGCCCTAAACCACTAGCCTAGTGATAATGATCAGCATGTAGCCTACAACATGCATCCGATTAGCCTAACCTATGAAAGTGTATTTTCCGCTATTCCAATGGGTTGTCTCAGTTCGTTTTAGCACCAATGATTGCGGAGATATTCAAGCAAACACCATGGGATTTCGTGTTTTGACGTTTGTGCTCACCTTTCTTTGGAAAGAAGTTTATTAGCAGTTGTTTCCCCTCATTTTGATGTCTCTCTTTTTCCTGTTTTGGCCTTTCCCTGCTGAAAAAAACAGCTAGAAACCAGCTTATGCTGGTAGCTGGTTTTACCTGGTCTTTGCTGGTTTTCTTCCAGCTCTTGCTGGTCTTTGCTGGTTGGACCACCAGCTGGATATGCTGGCGTGACCATCTGAGGAAGCTGGTCATGCTGGTGACCAGCTTGCCAAGCTTGACATTGTTGGTGTAAGATGGTCATGCTGGTTTGACCAACATAAGCTGGCACGGCCAGTTAAACCAGCAGTGTAGACCAGCAACACCAGCTAAAATGACCAGCTTGAGGTGGTACGACAAGCAAAACCAGCTGAATTACCATCGTTAGGTGGTTAAACCAGCTGAAGGTATGTTTTCGCAAGAGATTTGCTGGTCTAGCTGGTCAACCATCATAGGGTGGTCAAACAAGCTGGTCAACCAGCAAACCACCTTTAGCTGGTCAGGCTGTTTTTTTCAGCAGGGTCCAGGGGTCCCTCTTGTGAATCCTGATCTTTAATTACTTCCAGAACTGTTTAATTTAATTTAATTGAATTGGCTGCCTTCAAGTCTTTTTGGAGCTTTCTCCGAGTAGTCCTTGGCTCTTGGAATTGACTATCCTTCTGACTCCCTGGTCAGAAATATTGCGAGGAGATCCTGTGCAAGGCCGGTTGATGATGCAGTGATGTTTCTTCAACTTGCAGGTAATGGCTCCCATGCTGCTTACTGGAAGATTCTGAAGTTTTGAAATGCATCTGTAACCAGTTTCATTGATATGTTTTGCAACAATAAGGTTGCAAAGGTCTTGGGAGAGCTTTTTGCTTTTATCCATCATGAAATGTTTCTTGTGTGACACCTTGGTAATGAAAAACCTTTTTATAGCCCATCGATATGTAGGCTACTAACCAAGCTTATATTAATTTGCACAGATAGAAAGGATAACTACTCTCTAACTACTTACAGATTCCAGCTTGTTCCTTCCCTTTCCTTGCCTTAGTGCTTTTTCTTAGCGTGTTCAATACTTTTTCCCTGTGTTATTCCACTTCATTACACATGACTCTACTTATGGAGTTGTTTGGATTTTTTATGTGTGGATTACCTGGGTTATTACTAATGCCTGGTGAAAATGTTGTGCCCCCTGTATTCCACTTTTCAAGGGCCCTCTCCTCCATTGGGGCCCTATACTTCCCACTTTCCCCCACCAGTTCGACACCCTTTAATCTTCTGAACCTTCTGCTCGTTTCCAAATATAAAAAAAACTCTCTGCAACTCAACATTGGCCTGCCTGCCTCAGCTGCCTGTGAGGGGCTTTTCAGTTGTGCTGGATTACTGTTCACTGCAAAGCGACCCAAGGATGAGTGCAACTAACTTTGAAAATCAACTACTGCTCAAACTTAAAGGAGAACTCCGGTGATTTTTCACATAGATCTCCATTTCTCAACGTCCTTATCAGGCAAGTGCCTCCACTCGGCGGCCATATTGCAACACTTTTTGGGCACTTATTGTGCATCTATTTCGGCAGAAATGCGTGTGCGTAAGGCTTCACAACACCAATCTTGCTCCAGCAGCGAGATCACAACAGATGATTAGCAGGATGTCTTCACAGCACACCATTTGATTGGCTCAATGTATTTTACAACACACCACATGATTGGCTCAATGTATTCACATGTCAACGTTTTGCCGTGGATGGGTTGTGATATGTGTAGACAACTGGCGTTACAAACTAACCCCATGCATTACCATGGAGGACTTTTTGAGTGCTGTATCTCCTCATTAGAAAGTCTCTAGTAAAACGGGTTGTTCTGGTACCCCCCCCCCCTCCCCAAAAAAAAATAACTAAGTAACTTTTACTTAACCCTCTAAGCGCCACAGTCGACTATAGTCGACAAGATGCGGTACTGAATAAAACGGCCGATTTAGTCAAATAGGGTGTCATATTTCGTTCGACCTCCACTCCACTAGATGGCAGACATGTCATACGTCATCCCGAGTCGAAAAAAGGGCACTCTTTAAACAAAACGTTCGCGCTACAGCTGCATTGAATCAGTGTGTGCAATACCGGAGCTAGTGTGCGTGTGAGCCACTTTGTCAGAGCGATATTGTCAACGTCAGCGAGTATTTGCATTAGATTATCGTCTAATGGCATCAAAAAAGTTTACCTGAAATGAAGTGTTGGGTCTTCTATTCGCGGACCCTGATTCTGAAGGGGAATATCTGCCTTCAGAAAATGACGGTGATTCGTTTAGTGAGGCTTCAGATGCGTCCCTGCCTTGCAATGATGCAGCTGGACAAAGTGAGAGTTTACTCCATAGTTTATCTTACACCAAGCACAAACGTTGAATCGTTTGCCCAATGTCACTGGTGGGAATAAGGTTCGGAGTGTTCATCGGGAAGTTAGCAGGGTGTTAGTGGTGTGGCGAACGAGGCTGGAGGTAGCATAATGTCCATAGCGCTAGCTTCTGTCTTCTGAACGTGTGCCTCTCCACAATCGCGGCGACAGTAACGTTGCGGAGCCTTTGTCTAATGCCACTGGGTATGTTAGACGAGGTCGAAGTGCTCATAGGACAGTTAGGGGAGAACGTAGTGGCAGTGTGGGGAGTCGCAATGAGAATGACAGTAGGCCTAGTCCGAGCTGCGCAAATTCTCTCCACTTGGCGCGCGTGAGGCAGATCTGGCCATGCTGCTCGCATGGTGGAGGTGGTGACACGCTCTCTCCCTCTCCCACACACACACACACACACATTAGGTCATGCATAGTCTATCACAAGATGATGGGAATGCCGGCCCTGTATGGATAGGGATAGGGAGTCATTATCTCTACAGCAAAAGGCCTGCTACATAAAAAAGTCAGCCATTTATTAGTAATGATTTACACTGTTGATTTGCTATCTATTTCCCTGATCATTTAGGACATACACTATGTGTTCCTTTTTGTGTGTTCATGTCCTTGTGATGTGTGTGTCTTTGTCAGCTAAGAAAAAAAACAAAAAAACATCAACAAAAACAACAAAAAGAAAAAAATACTAACATTGTCTCTTGTCTTGTCTCGTCATCTCACTCCTGATCTGTGCCTTGCCGTGGCAAATGAGCTTTTGAACTAAACAGGTATTGTCTACTTGTGTTTGTGTGTCATCTGAATAATATATATGTGCCCCATACATGGAATCAGAGTGCCTACTGTATGTAGTAAATGGAAAATCTCTACAGCAAAAGGCCAGTCTACCGCTACATGCATTTGGTTTGTTTCTGCCATTTATTAGTAATGATTTACACTAAGGTTTCTCAACGGGGGCGTTCATACAACCTAGGAGGGCGCTGGGAACGTGAGAGTTTTTTTTTTTTTTTTTTTTTTACATTTTAAACTTCCATGGTTTTCACATATTTTTGGTGCAAAAATAGGCTACCTGAAATAAATAGACTATTTTCATTCATGGGTTTCTAACCCCTCTACCGTCCCAGCTACATTTTACTGTTTATCTATGCTCAGTGGTCATACAGTGCAGTTCGGGCCTGCACACATTTGCTTTGGGAACTTCGGCTGATGCATCTGTGCATTTCCTCTGTGCAAAGGCGTTATGATGACACGACCAGCAGGTTAGCTCAGCCAAGACAGTAACGTTAGCCTAGCTCCCACAAAACGTTAGCCTAGCTCCATACAAAAACGACAGCCTTTCCTGGGTGAAGTCTCACGGTCAAATAATAACTTGCTATTCTTACACCCAAGCATATTGCTGTCCTTGTACCGGTAATCATGGATGCTGTAGTGTTAACATTTCGCCATAGCCGCTAGCTACAACGAAGTTGTAATTACCCCAAAACAGCTCTTTATAAAGTAATGTAGGCCTACACCAAGTTATGGCTTAGCCTAGCAGGCAAATATATAAACAGTCATAATTGACACAATGCCTATTTTCTGACAATTTACATGAGTGAATTTACCAACCTGAAAATCTCTGCTCCAGGAGGCTGATCTGACGTGCCTGGCTGCCTGCTACACACGCAAAAAAAAAAAGAACAGATAGAGCGGGATCTGCGTTGGGTAGTAGGAACGATCAAAAGCCAACATACATGGAAGCTGGGGTAAAAAAAACATAGCGGGATCTGCTTTGGTTAGTAGGAACGATCAAAAGCCAACATACATGGAAGCTGGGGTAAAAAAAAACAGATAGCGGGATCTGCTTTGGGTAGTAGGAACGATCAAAAGCCAACATACATGGAAGCGACTTCAGGCCGATACCCCTGCAACATTATTATATGGGAGGATTCCATGCTGATCTGAAACCGACATCGGGCAGATGTATGTGTGCTGTCTGGGTCGCTGCTCTGGGGGTCGTTTCTAGAAAGCATCGTTTGCTAACTTGCGTCGCAACCTTGGTAGTACGCTCCATCGTTCTTGGATTTGGTGTTTCTAGAAAGGGTAGTTCGAACTCTCAATCGCAAACAAGGACGCAAAGTTTGGTCGTTTGAACTACTGCCCCTAGGACTTGGTCGTTCCTTGGTAGTTCCTGTTGGTGTCCGGAGCGCCTAACCAAAAATCACAACCGCCTAACCAAAATTTGCGAAGTTGATGTTTATCTCGTGACTCAATGATTGATCTATCCTGTAGCTTAATTTTGATTAAGACACTGACTCCCCTACTTGGCTCATTCTTGCTATTTATGTTAATTCAAGTATTGCCTTGCTTTTAGTATTATAATCTTCACAGTCCCTTACATCAGCAGTGATAAATAGTGTAGTGGCTAAAGCAGATGACTTATTATCCCAAAGTTGTAGGTTCGATTTTCTTATGATGTGAGATTGTCCTCTTGCTTCTCGCTACCTGCAGGTGAACTAGTGTGACATTCAATTGATTTTGCCTGATGTATTATAGGCCTACCTATGGTCTCTCGATGTAGAGTAACTATATTGTTAAAAACCTATTGTTGTGTCTCGTAGGCCTACTCTTAGTCAGAGATGAAAAGAAGACATAGGACGCGAACTCCGGCCGAGCGCTTAGCGCACTGACGCGCTGCCGTTAAGCCACGAGACAGTTGATATCCTATGGGATACCCAGACATTTGTCCAGGCTATATATTTTTTCCAACATAGATATTTAACACAAATAATGACTCATATTGGTCTGCTTAAATTAACTGTTTTATATGCTTGCAATAGGTTTAGGTTTTGGCTGATGGCAATGACAATGCCTAGCCTGACGTAGTCATACTCAATTCTAGTCAGAATTTGAGTCTGATACTGCTCCATTGAGCTGTGATTATGGGGCGTGTTTCAAACGAACCAGGAAAAAAAATGCCTCTGCACTCAATTGGATAGAACTACAACCAATCAGAGCAACGGAGTGTGTGACGTATGTTAAGCGACGCATAGTTGATGTCAACAGAACTCAACTGCACTCTGGAAGAAGTAGAAGAAGATGTGAGCGATTTTCGCAGGTGTAAAAATAATGTAAGGATACACGGAGTTCTTCAACACACGAACCTCATTTTTGAGAGAAACAGTAAAGGTGAATGCATATACGATCAAGTTATCCGTAACTCCACAACACTGCAAACAAATCGCATCGCATTTGTCGGTCCTGTCAGAACTTTATAACACGGTTGGAACGCGACATGCCCGTGTTTAAAAAATGGACAGAAGACGAAGGAGACCAGCATGAAGAACCGTGTTCATCTGAGGCATCAGAGAAAAGAGACCGGTAGCCTACTCCTTCCAAGACGCCCCGGACTCTGAAGAAGTTCTGCCCCAATCCGTCAACTCCAACCGGTACAAAAACGCGAAGAAGCATTACAGAGGTAAGCTTGTTAATACATTTCTACTTCTTATGATATGATTATGAGAATAACCTCGATTGCCACGTTTCACATGAGTTAATAGTGAGTCGTGATTATTGTCCAATGTGATAAACACTGTGCATTCCCACACTCCTCATTTCCGTGAAATCTATCTATGATTAAATCATATAGTCATATTTTGACATGCCTATTCTGGAAGCCAGCCCGAATTTCAGTGTAGTGTGAGCAAATGTTACCAGGATAAACTTGTACCTGATGTGTAAGTTGGCCTCTGTCACTTTGTCAATATGTAGAAACTTCATTTTGTAATGGACTAGCATGTTATCCAACCCCCACTTCTGTGCTCTGCACCTCTGTGGGGGGTGGGCAGTGTTTCTCTGACCTGCTCAGCAATTGCATCTGGTGTCACCATATTTAACAGTCTGTATTTTCCAATGTATTGTCAATGCACATTATACTTATTAGGCTATACTGTAATTCTTCACACTGATGTGTTCACTTATATTTCAGGTTGTCACCCATTTTCCATCCACTTGACCTCCACCTGGAACACCTAAACAATTTTCTCAAATCATTTTTGAGAGGATTGGGACCAAACATGTCAGAAATGTCAGCAGCCAGAATCAGTAGGTCCATTGGCATCGTCAAAGAGCTAATGGACAAAACGGACACAGAGCTGGAGCTGACAAGGCCGGCTGGCATTCATCATGTGGCCCGAGAACAGGACGTTTTAACACTGGTAAACGTTTTCAGGGAGACACAACTTTCCCAACAAAAATCACCCAGGCAGGCAGTATCATGCATTCCCGAATTTCAAGAGAAACTTCTTGGCAAAGCTGAATTACCAGGAGAAAATAATGGACTGGCAAAATGTGCCTATTTAAATAATTAAGTAAATGTGAAATGTAAATGGTGATGGTAATTTGTTGTTTTCATAAATGACAATGTAAATAATTGTGTTTTCATATAATAGTTTAGTAGTATCCACATTCTTGAAACCATTTTTGTGTTTTCTTATTGGTTGTATGTTCAAAGTTCAGCGTATATCTTCAAACATTACCTATTATGTGTAGATATTAAACATCTTTATTGACATGTCTTATTGTTTGTCTTTTAAATGCAGAAACATCACCAACCAGTAGAGAAGTATAAACCATTTTAATTTTATTCAAAAGTATTAATGTAACAGAGGTAAAAAAAAAGGCATTTGCACAACAACAGGACCCTGAAGCTACAAATTTGAGCCTGAATTTGAAGCTAGTCTGAGATCTTCAACATTGACAAGCCTGATTCCAAGTTACTTGGTGATGATTGTATCTTATCATCCTCATCCTCGTCATCAAAGTAACCAGTGTAATCCATGTCAACCTGAACACGGTCATCCTGAACAACACAGTCATCAAACAAATTAGTTTGACTCTGTTCGATGTCATCAAAAACCTCATGCATAATTCATAGTATCTCTTTTGCATGTTCCAGCTTGTATGTAGGGAGATTATGGATAATGAAGTCCAGGTCAAATATCTGCGTGCACTGTTCTAAAACTGATCAATGAGTTCATCTCCAAAACCAGTGCAGGCTGTGTCGACTGTGTAAAGTGGTATGTTTGTATGGTCCTGAAGTAAACTACTCCTGTAAGTTTGTAACAGTTCCCTGATCAAAAGTGTGCCCTCAGGTGTGACTATTCTGTGTTTGTGGTGTGATGAAACCTCCCCTTGAAAGGGTTCATATTTGGGGATTAGCTCCCCACAACCTTCAGGTTCACAAGAACAAACAGAATGGCAGTGAGTGCAGCATAGATGTCCTAGATCAACAGATGTGGGGTGTTCCTCAAAATGGCAGTACAAAGCTTTCCGCAGACAACTAGTGACTCCATTAAAGTACCGTCTTAACTGCTGGGTCAAGCTTTGTACTAACATCCCTCACAATCCAGTGTAGGCACTCCAGTGTATGGCCAGGTACTTTAATCTGTAGTACCTGATGTTTGTTCTGTTTGGGCTCAGGGCCAAATTTATTGGATTGTCCATCTGAAGCTGTTTCATAACCCTGGCTCTGGATTCCCGATCAGCAGAAGCGGTCAATGTCAGCACAGGTGTACCTGGAATATATAGCAGTACAAAAAGCAACCAATAAGTAACAGTAAAAATAAGAAATTATGAGTAGTATCATTTAGTACTTTTTAATGACTGTACTGACATCTAAAAAGAATACATCACTTATAAGGGGTACAGTGACTACCAATATGGGTATGGTGCTTGAGTACATAAAGCAACACCCAAATGCCCTTCTGCCCTTTTGCAGCCTGACCACTGATAGAAATAAAACAGTAACCTACATTAGAATGTTTTAACAGCTAGTCACACTAACGTTATGATTGAACCAAGTCTGAGTTAGCGAACGTAGGCCTACAACGATACCTAGGCTCCTATGTTTACAACATGGGATTCATATCACGACATTGGGAGTTATTTACTAAGTCAGACAGTTAGATTCTCTTACCATTTGTAAGTTAGATGAACTTCGTCCACGACGATACCCATTACGTTTGCTTGAAAAACATCGGAGCCTAGGATGTCCCTCCACTTGTTGTTCAGCAGCCAGGATTCCGGGCTTCAAAAAAGGATCTGGCAACGACCGCTGGCTATATCGACCTCGTCGTGCACGCCGAGTTGCATCGCCAAAAAACATCTTTCTTATCAACAAATGCCTTGATCCCGTTACTCTGTTCCTCTTTTAAAATTAATTCGCTGTCGATATCTTCTAGAACAGACCTGATAGCAGAATCTACACATCTCAATTCTCCAGCGGCAGCCATCGTTGTTGTAAACGAATTCAACCCAAGCGCTCTTTGGTGACGTAGTTGATTACGTTACTGTTGAGCATCTGTCCATCATCGTATAAAGCCCGCCCTGACAATTTGATTGGCCCGCCAGATTTTGGGCGAGCATACTCGCGCCACTATTGATCAATGCCAGACCGAACTTCCCGACCTCAAACGTTGTGGGCGGGACTAAGTTCGGAATGGCACCCAGGCTAGACAATGCCAGCATTAATCACTCGGTTTAGATTAGAAAAGTGTCGACATAGGCCGTGACAGAACATTTCTAGGGGGTGGGGTATTATACGTTGCCACTGTTTCCACCAATGATATGTATCGCTGCATCATCAACAACGTTGTTGGAACTACGGTGTTCGAACGTCGGAGGTAGTGAATTGCGACACAGGTACGATGCTTTCTGGGAACAGGTGTAACAGTGTCGTTGTTTGGTCGCAAGTTGCGTCGTACCATGGTGGTTGAGCAACGTCGTTGCTAACTTTTCTAGAAACGACCCCCTGACCGTAGTCTCCACGAAAAACACCGTTGCTAATCAAATACGAAATATAGGCCTAAACAGGCCTCACGCGCAGAATCTGTTTTGTGATTGGTTGGATTGTTGCGATGGTGCATATGTTGTTCACGTGATGTGCACTTGATTTTTGTCCATGATAAAATGACACGTCTTGTTGCCTACATTTAATGTTCCTATTAATAAAAAAATAAAAAAAATCATTACAACCAATGCTGATGTGGTAGTGTTTTTTTTTTTATCCAACCAGTCTCCTATTGCTTCTAACAGTGGGCTAAATCTGCTTAATAATAAAATAGGCTCATAGGGACATTTTCTTATAATTCCAGAAGAAACCAAAACAGCACAGAAATGGGCTAGTTTTTTTATTTAAGTAATATAGCATGAGTGTGAGTGGCCTATAGCCTACCCGGGGATGTAAAGTAAGGTCAGGGGGGCGTTTGCTCAAAAAAGGTTGAGAACCACTGATTTACACAGTTTGTTCACTACTTACTATTTACCTGAGCATTCAATATTGTGCAATATAGCATACAGAAGGTGAGGGACATTTTGGGGGGAAAGAAGTGGTGCATTTTATCATTCAAACATGCGACTTTTCATGAAAATTCTATAATCCAAAATGGCCGCCACCATATGACGTCATAATATGCAAATTAGATATAAACATTTAATCCCTACATAAACTTTGGGTCATCCTTAATATTTCTCTAATTTACAGAAAGTCTGTATCTCTTATCACTTTTAAGATATAGCCTTTTGAAATGAAGATGTCAAAATCGAACGTTTCGAAAAAAAAAACCTCTGGCGCCTAAAGGGTTAAAGTACATTTTAAATGAACTACTTTTCACTTTTACTTGAGTACATTTTCAGATCAGTATTTTAACTTGTACTTGAGTAATATTTCATCAAGGTATTGGTACTTTTACTTGAGTACAATATTTTCGTACTTTTTCCACCTCTGCTAACGGGAGGGAGAAGTATACTAACCGGAGAGGTATACTAACAGGAGGGAGAGGTATACTAACAGGAGAGGTATACTAACAGGAGGGAGAGGTATACTAACAGGAGGGAGGGAGAGGTATACTAACAGGAGAGGTATACTAACAGAAGGGAGAGGTATACTAACGGGAGAGGTATACTAACAGGAGGGAGGGAGAGGTATACTAACAGGAGGGAGAGGTATACTAACAGGAGGGAGGGAGAGGTATACTAACAGGAGAGGTATACTAACAGAAGGGAGAGGTATACTAACGGGAGAGGTATACTAACAGGAGGGAGGGAGAGGTATACTAACAGGAGGGAGAGGTATACTAACAGGAGGGAGGGAGAGGTATACTAACAGGAGAGGTATACTAACAGGAGGGACAGGTATACTAACAGGAGGTTGATTGTTTTCCTCGTGCGAATGGAAGCTGATGAGGTCTCCTCCAGCGGCCTCAAATCTTTCTGTTATTAAGGTCATTCATCAGAAATACCTACATGCACACACAAACCATGTATTTCTGTTATTAAGGTCATTCATCAGAAATACCTACATGCACACACAAACCATGTCTTTCTGTTATTAAGGTCATTCATCAGAAATACCTACATGCACACACAAACACACAGCGAGAGAGGGAGAGAAAGATACACTATGGTTAGGGCTGACATGCATCGCAAGGTTGCTTGGTAGAACTGGCATCAATTTTGACTAGATCCTTAGACTTCAACCAAGTTTAAGGTGCATGGGCAGGTAGGCAGGCTGGAAGTAAATATACATGGTTTATAAATCTATCTATCTATCTATCTGGTTTGTAATGCAGTTTAAGCACTACTACAGTACTACTAGTAGTGACCTGCCACCCAGGGTGCATGGGACATAGGGGCTGGTGCATGGGACATAGGTGCTGGTGCATGGGACATAGGGGCTGGTGCATGGGACATAGGGGCTAGTGCATGGGACATAGGTGCTGGTGCATGTACTGGATGGGATTGTTCTGTTTTGAGATAATTAATAATCTTTTCTGGGACACATTGTTCTGGTTTTGGGTGAAAATGAACTTCTGATTATAATTTCTGCTAGTTTCAAATGAAACGGCTATTTGGTTCTCTTCTTGGTTGTGTTTAACGGACATCAAATCCTGTTTAGCCTACGTAGACAGACATAAAAGGCATGCTTTTTGTTGATTGGCAGCAGAAATAGGGTTTACCTTACTACAACTGCTGCACAACCACAGCTATGACCCCAGACCCCACTTTGTAATTCCAAGCCGCGCGCCTGTCTAGTAGCCTAGTTGTAGTTCCACGCGCCTGTCTAGTAGCCTAGTTGTAGTTCCACCATCCTGTCTAGTAGTAGCCTAGTTGTAGTTCCACGCTCCTGTCTAGTAGCCTAGTTGTAGTTCCACGCTCCTGTCTAGTAGCCTAGTTGTAGTTCCACGGTCCTGTCTAGTAGCCTAGTTGTATGTCTAGTAGCCTAGTTGTAGTTCTACGCTCCTGTCTAGTAGCCTAGTTGTAGTTCCACGCTCCTGTCTAGTAGCCTAGTTGTAGTTCCACGCGCCTGTCTAGTAGCCTAGTTGTATGTCTAGTAGCCTAGTTGTAGTTCTACGCTCCTGTCTAGTAGCCTAGTTGTAGTTCCACGCTCCTGTCTAGTAGCCTAGTTGTAGTTCCACGCGCCTGTCTAGTAGCCTAGTTGTAGTTCCACGCGCCTGTCTAGTAGCCTAGTTGCTCTGTAATGTAGAAAGGGACAGCAGCAGGGAAAGGAGTAGGAGTGTGTCTGCGTCAAACAGTGCATAAGGGCAAATATAGGTAAGAGACTATAGGAATTGTTTCAACATTGTATATAGGCTACACAGTACCGCCATTCCCACCAAGCGCATCACACACTAGGGCACAAGGGGCAAAGGGAGTACCAAAATGAAGCCGATAAAAAGGAGTATTGCTCTGCTTCTCATAGTAGAGCGGCTACAAGGCCAATTTGGCAAGAATCGTGCAAATTATGATACAAGCATGAAACTTGGTAGGTATGTGCTTATGACCAATACAATCAAATCTACCTGATTGGCCACTTGAAATAGTGGCCATTTTCCAAGATGGCCGCCAAAAAAGACTCCAGAAATTGATTTATTGCATAGAATTGACCTAGCAAATTATGATACAAGCATGAAATTCGACATGTATGTGCTTAAGACCAATACAATCAAATCTACCTGACTGGCCACTTGAAATGGCGGCCATTTTCCAAGATGGCCGCCAAAACAGACCCCAGAAATTGATTTATTGCATAGAATTGACCTAGCAAATTATGATACAAGCACGAAACTCAACATGTATGTGCTCAAGAGCAATACAATGAAATCTACCTGATTGGCCACTTGAAATGGTGGCCATTTTCCAAGATGGCTGCCAAAAAAGACCCTAGAAATTGATTTATTGCACAGAATTGTCAAAGCAAATTATGATGGACGCATGAAATTTGGCATGGATGTGATCAAGACCAATACAATCAAATCCACTTGATTTGCTACTTGAAATGCTGGCCATTTTCCAAGATGGCGTCCAAAAAGACCCGAGAAATTTGCAAAGTTCAAATGTGCAAATTGCAAATGTGGTGTAAATAATTGTTCACTCTCCTTAAATATGTTTCCATAGATGATGAAGTGATACAGATATTAAAAATGTTCCACAATGACAAATAAGCCACTTATGACACACAAATAGCATGGTGATAACATGCTAATAATGCCAGTTCTTAATGTCAATGGAGGGTGTTGCGTGATGCCACCCCCCCAAACAAATAAAATGGTTATGACATGCTAATAATATAATGACACTAATATGCTAATAACGGCAATTCATGGTTTTCTCGATGTTGCTGTTAAACAAAAGATGCGTGTACACCAGAAACAACCTCAGCTACAAAGTAGCCAAGGTCGTTGAAGAACCTTTGTCATGAATTCGCTTTTTTCGCTCTGGATGTTTGATTTAGCTAATCACATAACGGCTCTGGCTTGTCAGCCTGGGACATTCGAAGATAAGAGCATTCCAATTGTTTTTTGCCGAACCGCTCATTACCATCATATTAGCTGACTTTTAATTGCTAAATCGCTTAATCGCTCTGGTCGTCCAGATTGGTTCGCTCCAGGCGAATTCACTTTGGTCGCTTTATTCGCCGACCCTCCATAGACAAATAATGACTTCCGTCTTTCCGGTCGCATAGGTCGCTTTTGGTTTTACATGCAAATAACAGCGGTAACAGTTATTAACGACAAATAAGCCCCTTATAACACACTGATAACATGGTGATAACATGCTAATAATGACAATTCTTGATGTCAATGGAGGGTGGTGCGTGATGCGATACCATTGTGGTAATAATATGCTAATAACGGTAATTTATGATTTTCTCGATATGGGCGTTTAAAAACACTAATAACGTGCTAATGGTACTAACGGTAATAATATGGTAATAATGTGCCGCTCACTATAATTTGTGCTCTCTGCGACTGTCCCCACAATTACCCCAGAGTTAGAGAACAAGGCGACCAGAGTGAATCAATCAGCAGTGGTCCAATGTCGCTGTAAGTGACTAAAATTAATTCCGAATAACCTCAGTGGCTGGTTTAATTCAGATAGTTTTGGTCTAAATATTGTAAGGATATGGATAGTGATACAGTGCATATACTCAAATGTAAAACGGCATATACAGTGTAATTTGTGGTAGGAGAGTAGGCTACAAAGTAGGGCAGTAAGAACAGACAGGAATATTATATATGAGGCATACTAGCATATAAGTGTTCTGTGTAACCACTCTGAAGGCCTGACTGACCGCAACGTCAAAAAAAAAAAGTTTGGTTTGACTAACTGTAGCAACATTGCCCTTTTCCATCCTCAAGGTGAGGGTGGGTAAAGAAATATAACATCTTACTTGTGACATGGTCAGAATAATCAGCCATTGATATTGATATACTGCCACACCACTCATCAAAGGCATTTTCTTCTTCTCCACCTGCTGTATGTGTTTGCACAGCTTTGTTAAAACAGGCTTACATTGTTGAAAAACAAATAGCATTTTTATACACGTGCGTCTTTCTGTTAAAATACCTACACTAAATTCTGAATCACATTTTGCCAATCAGCCCAAAACGAATTGAAATTTAAATAACTGTTCCATGCATGGATTCAAAAGGTGATCAAAAGATCATACCTCAATCTGATTTTTTAGATTAACAATGGACAACGACTGACTGGTCAAAGTGCTGTCTGTGTCAGCAGGACACAAAAGAACAAGTCTCCTGATACGAATCCTGCAAAGACAGATAAAGATGGCTATACATTATTAGCAAAAAATATCCCACTCCCACTCTCTTAATGCATTGCCTATCAAACTTGATTGTGCAAGACTTGACACAGGAATGAATTGAATTTCCAATGACTTCATCATAGAAGGAAACAGAAATGTAGTGAATGTTAACATTGATTTGGGCCACATCTTCTAAATTAATTGCAATTAATGAAGTTCTAGTGTCTTATTTGGTGGCCATCTTTAAAAATGGCTGCCATATTACATTTTCAAGTTGCAAATGAGGTGGATTTCATTATATTGCTCTTTAGCACAAACACACAAAATTACATACTTGTATCATCATTTTCTTGCTCACTTCTGGGCTAAATTCAGTCTTTTGGCGGCCATATTGTAAAATGGCTTCCATTTCAAGTGGCGAGTCAGGTAGATTTGATTGTATTGTTTTTTTAGCACATTCATGCCAAAATTCATGCTTGTATAATAACTTGCTTGATCAATTCTGTGCAACAAATCCATTTCTATGGTATTTTTTGGCGGCCATCTTGGAAAATGGCCGTCATTTAAACTGGAAAATCAGTTAGAATGTATTGTGTTGGTCTTAAGCACATACCTGCCAAATTTCATGGCTGTATCATAATTTCCTTTGTCAATTCTGTACAACAAACCAATTTTTAGAGTTTTTCATGGGGGCCATTTTGGAAAATGGCCGCCATTAAAAATGGCAAATCAGGCAGATTTTATTGTATTGGTCTTGAGCACATACATGCCTAATTTCATGCTTGTATCATAATATCTTTGGTGAATTCTGAGCAATAAATCAATTTCTAGGGTCTTTTTTGGCGGCCATCTTGGAAAATGGCCGCCATTTCAAGTGGCCAATCAGGTAGATTTGATTGTATTGGTCTTGAGCACATACCTGCCGAATTTCACGCTTGTATCATAATTTGCACGATTTTTCCTGTAGCCGCTCTACTAATGTGAAAAGGAAACAGTACCAGTAACACACATACTGGTGCTGGTCATGTAATTAGAATATTGTGGAAAAGTTTTTTTTTTAATTCCAGTTATTCAATGTAAAACGTGAAACTGGAACATTATAGATTCATTAGACAGTAAGTGATATATTTCTAGCCATTATTCATTATAATTTTGATGATTATGGCTTATATCTAAAGAAATCTGAAAATTTCTGACTGAATTTGGGGTTTTTGTTAGCTATGAGCCATAATCATCCAAATTAACATGAATGATGGCTAGAAATATTTCACTTCCTGTCTAATGAATCTATATAATGTACGAGTCTCACATTTACGAGTTTAAATCACTGAAATAAAATTACTGAAATTAAAATACCTTTTCCCCCAATATTCAAATTATATGACCAGCACCTGTACTACAAAACCTCAACTTGGTACGGTCTTACCACCTCTGGTCCATGAAAAAGAACACTCCGTACTACAAAACCTAAACTTGGCAGGTACCGTCTTAACAAGGGTGAGAAAGAACACTCCACATACTGTAGACTACAGCAGTGGCCTACGCCTTAGAATTTGCTCTGGCCCTACATTTGTTGACAAAGGCTTTCTTGAGCTTGGCCTCCTCGATTTCATCCCAACCAGGCAGAGTGCCACATCTCAGGACATAAGCTGTAAGACAAGAGCATTACAAATTGGCATGAGTGAATTGACAAAAAGACTTACCACACACCATACAACTCCACTTCAGGTTCAAAGTATAGAACACCAGGTGGATGTCCATTTCAGTTCATAGAATTGGAAATCAGCCGATTGTTTTTTTTGGGACAACCATAAACATAAACAACAGTCTATTATCAGTGTAACTGCAGCCCACAACTCCACCCACTTCACAATTCAAAAAAAAAAAGGCTTTCAAAATGTGTGGGGATGTTTTTGGAAGGGGGAGGTTGAAGAGGGGCCGAGATGAAAGGGGCTGACAAACTTAGAGGGAGAAAGGGATAGACGAAGAGTGCTGCAGAATCCACCCTCAAACTTGTAATTTGAAAAACAATCCTTCCGGAAATGTAATTTGCAAATAAAAATATTTTTCTATCACTATCCGGGGACATTCCTAGAATTTCCAGCCATTGCTTGGCCATATGACATTGAAAGTGCGGTTCAACATCTGCATTTGGGCCAAAAGGTTATGGCATGTTTCAAACTGAAGAGGGTGCAGAGAGCTATTTTCACATATAAATGGCACAAAAATGTTTTTTTATACCACTGCTTAGGGGTGGGCGATATATATCGTCTGCGATAATATCGTGATTGTTGTTTTAACGATGTGCAAATTTACATTATCGAGTATTTAAATTACTTATGGGGGGGGGAAAAAAACTCGAAATCACGCATTGAAACCCCATACATTCACTAAATCCAGGAGGTGTATGCAAGAGAAGCCCCGTTGCAGCAGAGCAAGTGTCACATGATCACTAGTGGGTCCACATTGTCACATGCAGGCATAATGTTTATTTTGTGTAGCGAGATCAAGACGTAGCCTACAAGGGATTTTGTGCAGCTACTTCTGTTCACGAAGCATTGATGAGACAGTCACATTTTTTCCTACATGGTATTATATGGAGAGAAAACATTTGCCTTTGAGTATTTTAGTAGTCAGTTGTAAACAAAGAACTCTTCTCATGTAACCCTTTTGTAAATGGACTAAAGTTCGCTCTAAATATCTGTGTATCGATTATGCCAACCGTTAGCATCTCTATGGGATTTCTCATATACATTAGCCATAAGCTAACGCATTAGTTTCTATTCTGTAACTTGGAATGCTAGCCTACATGATTTCTCTTAAACAAAACATCAAAGGGAATAACTGAGATGTACTCTGTTGGTCTGCTTAGTTTTACAGTGAATCCTAAGTAAAGGTTTTTGAAAGGAACTTCAGCTTCAGACTTTCTCTTGAGAAACTGTTAGGCCTAGTCATCTTCTCTAATGTAGCTGGCTAGACCATGTCATTGCCACACACACAAGTGGGGGCAAAATTGGAAATGTGTCATAGAGTGACAATGCATTGGTTGATTTCGTTAAAGTCACAGGTTAGGTTATTATTGTATTGATGCTATTCATAAATAATGAACTGTAAAGTAACTCAGACTTTTAATTTTTTTTTTAAAGGATATCGATTAATTATCGTTATAGTCAAAATCACAAAAAATAGAGTTATTTTTTGTCCATATCGCCCACCCCTACCACTGCTTGATCAAATTTCCTATTCTGATGCGCTATTTAGAATGTGCATTCATTTTCTATAACTGCACGGCTATGAAGTAGTTCCACTTTTTTTGTCCGTATCCCAAATCGTAACTGTATGATGAACACAGGATTACAGTTTAGTGGCGTAACCGACGTCTGCATCACAGCAAAACTTGTGACCGCGATGGTTTTTAAGTCTGGATGCGTTTGGCAGTACAAGAAACAGTGATTTTACAAAAGCCAAGATTGGATAGAATCTTTGGATGCAGCACTTGACAATGACAGATGGAACTAAGGACCCGCTTTTGATCATAGCAACCATCCATTTAGAACTAGTAACGGTAGTTTGTGCTGTAAGTTTTGATTGAGGCAAAGTGTGGAGGAAAGAAGTAGTTCTGCAAATGAGACTGTGATAGCCATCAAAATGTGTACATTGTTAGCAAAACAACTTAGCAAAGACGTAGCAACAGTACTAAGCAGTGGTATAAGCGGGATAATAAACTCCATCGGAAATTATTGCACTTATCGAAGCGTAAAGGTCCATCTGCCTGCGGCATCGGGACCTTATAACCACTTCGAACATGCAATAATTTCCTATATACGCACAGCGTGGAGTTTATTATCCCTTACATCCTGGCCTGAAAACACACAGAGCTTCATTTTGGGAAAACTTACTTAGGATTCCGTCAACCTTTTTGCGGTCAAGGACCCGTTTTCCTCTTCCTGAGGGGTTGTTGCCAGGGCGGCCAAAGGGGACTGCATTTTTACATTCCTCCAAAGTGAAGAAATGGTCAAAAAGTGCATGAAAGAGACGCATGCGGTTTGGTTTTGATGCTTGATGCAAGGCAGCAAGGCGGAACGAGGATATTAATACGCCGCTCCCAGGAAAGAGCTCCTGCTGGCCTAATGTAGATGTTGCGCCGTCATGATGCCTCTCTCCAATGAGCTCCAGTAGTGTCTGAAGCTCTCTGACCTGGCCTGGATCTGAAAGGGAGAAACAGTACAAACAATACTGAGAAAACGATAAAACAAAGCTTTAATGGCAGGAAAGTTTTCATTTTAGAACATAAAATCATGCCTATATGACAGGCCTTTTTCAAATAGAAAACACAAGAATTAGATAGATACATCACATGAGACAGACAGACAGATCTGTCATTAGATGTATACATCTGTGGGAGGAATATAATTTAACAAAGAACAAGTTCAGCATTACACTGACTTACACTTAACCCTTTAGAACCGGCCCATAAAAATTGTCAGAACTTGTGAGACAGCTTAGAACCGTTTTTATCTTATACCATACTCTTTCCTGCCTTTTTTTTAAGGATAGTTAAAACAGTATGTTTATGTGTTCAAGGCCCAATCACTAATAAAACAATTACATCATGAATTCATTAGAAGAACTTGCATTACTTGCCTATTCTTGAGATAACTTCATCGATTCTTCTTTTTTCGTGAAGGATTTTTTCAACCTCCCCCTTGCATCCATCACATGGTGTCCATGCATTTTCTTCCTGCTGTCCAGGGATGTTGCCCTCGTCAGATGAGTTGCATGCATCTCTCCTGTTTGGTGCTAGGTGAGCTGCATGGCCTCTGTCGGGTGAAGGACCAGAGGTGTTGAGGCCATACGGTGATGGGTTGGGTGTATTGCTTCCGTAAGGAGGTGGACCAGAGGTGTTGAGGCCATACGGTGATTGGCTGGGTGCATTGCTTCCATAGAGTGATGTACCAGAGTTGTTGAGGTCATACGGTGATGGGCTGACGGTATTGCCTCCGTAGGGTGATGGAACAATGGTGCCCCCTTTTGTAGAGCGATCATAAAAAAAAAAATACACTGAACCATAAATTACATTTTTGTAAACACAAATTGCCTAAAATAGATATAAGTAACTGAAATGACCAGCATAGGCATATCAGTTCAAAACTTTTAATCCCTAAATCTAAGTGGATACAGATGTTTTAAGTAAAGTTTGTCATTCACATACTATTTACTGAAATTATATGATCACAGATTAGATAACAAAGTTATCCTAATGCTGTTTTTTTGGGAGTTGAATGGATAATGATTAAACGTTTTGAACTTGTGGGCACAGGCGATTATGTAATACTTATGACTAGCCTACCCATAAGGTGGTGGGCCAGCGGTGTTGCAGCCTGTTGCATGTCCCCTGTCAGATGATGGATTCAACGCTGGGATTTCCTCGCCATGCTCAGACAGTTGGCTCCTATCCACTATAATGGTGTCAGACCCTGACGTTGAGTCTGATGGCTCATCGCCTTTTAACAAACTTAAAAAGCCCTGTGGAGCTGTGCGGCCTTTTGGCGGATTAGCCTGATCTTCCCTTGAAATATATTCAACAATGGCCCTATAAAATTTACCATCTGACCACTTTGCTAAAACAGGATCTCCTGATCTAAGATCTTGCAGCTGCACAGGAGCCTCATCTCTTGCCAAAATGTCAGATTCTGTAAAGACTTTGCCAGTATAACCATCCTCCCATCTGACGAATGCAAAACACCCTGCAGGGTTCCTACACATTTTCCATTTCAAAATTCCATACTTTTTCCATACTCAAATTTTCAAACTTCCCGGTACATTTTTTTGGGGCTTTTATGTCTTTAATGCAACAGGATAGTGGAGAGTAACAGGAAGTAAGTGGGAGAGAGAGTCGGGGTGGGATCCGGAAGGGACCACGGGGCAGGAATCGAACCCAGGTTGCCGGCGTATGGTGCAGGTGCCCCAGCCAGTTGCGCCACGGCAAAAAGTCTACCAATGTTTTAGCCAAAAATAACAGAGCTACGCAAACATACCAGTGCACAATGGTGTAGGGCACTTGCATAGAACAGGGGTTCTCAATTTGGTTTTGGTACCAGGGTCCCCTTGTGGGAGAATTTTTTTTCTGAGGACCCCCATTCAATTGTATCTTGATGATGTGGACTGACAGTTAAGCTACACAACAGGGAATGGTTCGTTATGACCTGAGTGAAGTGATTAGTACTGTAGATGCAATAGTCTGGAAACACAAATATTTCTCCATACCCTTGTTTCTTTTTTCCATACTTATCCAGACCTGGAAATTACTAAAATCAAATTCCATACTTTTCCAGGTTTTCCATACTGCGTAGGAACCCTGACCCTGAGAGAGAGAGAGAGAGAGAGAGAGAATGTTTAGCAAACTCCATTTAGGCACAACAATTTAGGATGGTATTTTTAGACCTCATTTGAAACATAATATTATGATTAACATTACTGTTACGCTAACAGAAATGATGCTATTTCACAGTATTACCTCAACACTTACCAGGTTGCTCATTGGTGGGCGGCGAGTTCTGCATTTCCTTCATTTTCTGGGTGGGAACCCGTACTCTCTTTTTTGCAGGTATTTTCGTTTTGTACATCCTGCTAATGAAAACATACATTTGGGACAAGTATACAATAAATAGACACTATATTAACAAAATTGACTTCATATCTTTGGGGGAAAGAGTTACAGGCTACTGATTACATCTGAATTTACCTTCATGGCAACTTTCACACTCTACCTTTTCCAACAAGTAAGGTCAGCCAGCTAGACTAGACCAATTTAGGCCTACCTGTTAACAAGATAACCGGGGCTAACACTAAATGTTGCTCAAGTAGCATTAGCTAACACTAAAAGGTGGCTAAAGTAGCACGCTTCAAAAGTTCATATTATAATTGCCAACCGAACTGTAGCTGCTACTAGTTAAGTACTTGGTGGAGACGAGGCTTTACTCACATAGGTCTGCTAGCATACAGAGTAAAATATTATTGACTTTATTTTATAATGCTTAACATGACCTCAGTAGTAAAAAAAAAAAAAAAAAAAAAAAGTCAAAATTTCCATTCTTACTCGGTCATTACTACCGTTTATGTGGGAACCGTTTCGGTATCCGATCCTAATCCTAATATTAATAGTTAATAAAAAATATAGTACTATCAAACATTTGATACTCAAACATTTTACAGTCAAGGGCCGCCAAATGAGTGCATGGTCACAAGCTAGCTGCTAAGTTTTAATTGTTGAACAGACGCCATTAACGTTAGCTGCTACCACCTTCCAAAGGACCACTCCTCAGTTAAAAATTTCACAAAAAATAATTTCTTTATTCAACTCTTCACAACGTCGTGTAGTTGACCATCTAATATAGAATATGATTCTTACCTGTCCAAATGGTGGCCAGGGCAAAACTTACAGCAGCAACAGCCAACAGAAACGTCTCTCTTTTCTTCTCCACAACTTCACCAACACGAAATCTTTCGTCTTTCCCGCAGGTGCAACCAATAACCAAATATGGACGAATCTGCTTCCCTGCGCGGGCTTTTTCACGCCCCCGCCCCTTAGGTTCTAGTTGGTTCTTTCCATAGACAGTAGAAGTATTTTCTTTCGCATGCACTTCTGTATCCCGAAGTATGACATAATAAAATCTCTCACTTTCGTTTACCTACAACTTTTATAAATCCACACCAAAGAGTTCCACACGTCCAGGAAGTGGAGACAATTTTCATCAGCAGTGGGACAGGGGTCTCTGGAAGAACCAGCATGGTGGCTAGACTGGCTTGATTCGTTTGGAAGAAGCAGGAGTCTCTGTTAAGAATAACGACTAAAAGTAAGTAATAGCGTAAATTGTTTTGTTTTGAGAATTAACTGACTCTGTTAACACACCAGGTAGAAGTTTTTCACGTCTTAGTGTTACGAAACGCCGATATAACGAGATGCCGCATTCAAAGAGGTATCCACCTAGATACGATGGCTAACGTTACACTAGCTAACGTTAGCTAATATGTCTAGGGAGGCAGCAGAACATCCGATTATTTTTTATTAAATGATTACAACTCGCTAAATCTTGCGAAGCTCTTCAGAAAGGTGAAAACATGGAAATACACGTCTCAAAGAATAGTTGTGCAATTATTTGGGAATCACACTGTGTAGCTAATCACATTAAAACTCTGGTAGCTGCTATTGATTCAGTGGTGACATTTTCTAAGCATAGTTGGGTCTAAGCAGATTTGTAGGGCATAGTTGTAAGGCTGGTTGGCACACTTTTTCCTGGGGTTCAAATATCGTTGTCTTTGTTATCTGTTATGAAAGCCTGACATCTTAGCTTTAAAACATATGCACTTTTTTGATTCCACTTTTGTATTTATTTACAGGTATGATTATAGTGATTATAGTGCATTCATGTGTTCATTTGTTACAACCTGCCCCAGCATGGGGTTGGTTGGCATGTATGTTATAGCCTATTGGTTCTTGATAATTTATATTTCATGCTTCTACACAGTTAATTATTAGATTATTTATGTATATTATACATCATGATTTTTTTGAGTTGGTAATAACAATGAGCTTTCATTACATTTACATTAAAGTGATCAAAATGATCAATACTTTTGGTACTTTAAGAATATGATGCAAATTATTTTGTACTTTGATTTAAAAAATGAATAATAAAGGTCTGTTATCTCTGGTAGCTAACATAAAATTGATGCTTGCTAGAAAATGTATTTCTGTTTACTAAAGAGTTGATCAGATGGAACAAACACTTGATACCTTTTCTTAATAGTCTTACTTAAGACTTCACTCTATATTCCAGCAACTTGTGTCTATATTTTTATAGAATTGGAGTGTCAAAATGACCAGACGAAAACCTGGAAAACGATGGAGAAGGACTGGTAATGAAGAAGACCCAAATAAACAACCAAGAAGGATTGCACAATTGGTGAGAAGCCTGGCTTAGCTTTGTTGCAGCAAATTTGCAGCAGATGTGATATTTAATACCTCATTTTTCTCACTGCAGTCATCCCTACCTGAAGCCACCAATGTTCATGTGGAGACTGATCAGCAATATTTAGGTAAGAGGTGTGTGCATGTATGTCATCCTGATTACAGTAGCACGTGTGAAGAATGAAACTTGAAATGTGAGTTATCTCAGCTGTATGATTTATATACTTTGAACCTTTCACCTCTAAGTTAAGGCTGTTAATAACATAAGGCCATGATCCTTTCATATAGGTCACTGTGTGGCTGTAGCCTCATGTTTGGTTTGCTGCTGTGGCATTCTAGTCATTATTGACAGTGTCACTTGTTGTTTGTCACTGTCAGCCGCTATCATATCCTTCCAAAACCTGTCCAGCTACTCATTCACCTAAGGGCCCACAACTTCTTATTGTTGAGTTAAATTCAGCCCTGTCGATTACGTGTTACCACAAACACAGAAAGATATTTAAACATAAACTGCTACAATGTGATCAAGATGTGGGGGGAAAAGAATATGCATCCCATTACCTGTATTTATATAATATATATTCCATTAATGTCAACTTGCCTCTTGTGTTTTTCCTGTTTTAATTTTCTGAGTTTAGTGCAAGAACGTTTCTTGATGATAATCTCTGCTAATTGATCCAGAAAATGCGAACCATTGATGTGTGTACTGTTCTCTGTCAGGATGTAGCACCTGGGGAACACGGCAGGAGGTTGGGGTGCCTCCTGGAGGAGCCCAGAACGAACAAGTCCAACCTTCGGTTGTACATGCAGGATCTACCCCACTCACTCTGGAACATCAAACCTCTCACCACCTGCCAGGTACACAGTCTGTCTGTGTCTGTCTGTCTAGTGATGTAGTATATTGAGCAGATCCTGCTAAAATATGACAATTATTTGAGTGTCAGAAAGTGATAAACAGGCTGAGACAATATAGGTTTTGAATTGTGACAAGGTTTGTTTGTATATTTTTACCCATAATGATTTTTGTTCAATGTTATTACCAGCACAAGGGAGCATGGCACAAGAGAGTATTTCAACTGTTGACTCTTTTGGAGACTATGAAGAATCATCTTCCAGATCAGCCTTCAGAGATCCCCCTGATGGCCTAACAACTGAACTACAAGGCAGTGTTGAGTATGATCCATCTCAATCGTTTGAGGAAGCTCTCCCTGATGTGGGGGTTTGGACGTATGATGATGGACATATGTTCAGAGAGGGATTTGAAGAGGATTTGAGTGAGGAGTGTGCAGAAGAGTCAAATTTCAAGGACACAACAGACAAGCCCTTGTATGACAATGCATCAATAACTGTGTCAGAGTGCCTTTTGATCATCATGGCTTATGTAAACTGTCATAAAGTAACTGATAAGGCCCTTAGTGATTTGCTTAAAATTGTCAAGTTGCTTTGTCCCGACAGTCTGAACACAAACTGCTTAAACAGCATACAGAAGTTCAAAGACTTCTTTTTCTCCCGTTCCGCATCATCCCCTATTGTATTGCATAAATATTGCAGTAATTGTTTTGGGTCATTAGAAAGTGCACAATTGGAATGTCTGTCTTGTGGAGCTAGTATGTCAGAAGAAAAATCCTCTTCCTTTATAGAGATTCCAATTGAGGCTCAAATAAGATCATTGTTTCTCAAGCCAGGTTTTCAGGAGAAGCTTAACTTTAGATTTAGCAGGAAGAAGACGGATCCCAACAATGTTGAAGATATATATGATGCAGAAGTTTACAAACAGCTTGTAGATGGGGGTGGTCCTCTTAGTGACCCTAAAAACATATCACTTACTTGGAACACAGATGGGGTACCTATTTTCAAATCGTCAAAGTTTTCAGTGTGGCCCTTTTATTGTGTCATTAATGAATTGAACTTCATGGAACGCACAAAAAGAGAGAATATGATATTTGCTGGACTTTGGTATGGGGATGCAAAACCATCCATGGTTACATTTCTTAGACCACTAAGTGACTCACTGAGTAAACTAGCAGACAACGGAATTCTTGTGCAACCTGCAGGGTTGACATCTGAACCTTTTCTGTGTAAAGTGCTCACCATTGCTGAAACATGTGACTTGCCTGCTAAGGCATTAGTCCTTAATTCAGTGCAATACAATGGAAAATGTGGATGTCCTAAATGTGAGCAGCCAGGAGAGACTGTGAGGACGGGGGAAAGGGGACATGTCCATCATTTCCATACCAACATGGGGATCCAAAAGGGCCACTGCGCACAAATGAAAAGTTTGCTTATGATATGAAAATCGCAAATGAGACCAAAACCACTGTTAAAGGGGTTAAGGGTCCCTGTTGGCTTAGCAAACTTAAGGGTTATAACCTTATCAAAGGCACTGGCATAGATTACATGCACTCAGTCCTTCTTGGAGTAATGCGTCTTTTGATGGTTATGTGGTTTTCTACAGAGTTTTCTCGTAAGCCCTTCAGCATGGCAAAAAATGCCAAAGAAATTGACAGGCAATTTCAGGCTATCTCTCCTCCATCCTCAATTAGATATCCTCGATCAGTGGCATCGCACAGAATGTTTTTTAAAGCATCAGAATATCGGGATCTTTTGATCTTTTATGGACCTGTTGTTTTCCGTGGAATTCTTGCAACACTGTACTACAATCACTTCCTTCTACTAAGTGAAGCTATTTTCATTTTATTGATGGAATCCATATCAGTTGAACAGATTGATCATGCAGAGAAACTACTGTGGAACTTTTGTTCTAAAATGGCTGATCTCTATGGTGTGCGGTACCAAACAGCAAATGTACACCTTCTCGTGCACCTAGCAGACAGTGTCAGGGCCCTTGGTCCATTATGGACTCATTCTTGTTTCCATTTTGAAGACAAGAATGGATATTTGTTAAGGCTGATACATGGCACTCAAAATATACCAATGCAGATGGTCCATGCAGTCAAACTTGTGCAGTCTATTCCTGTTATTTCACAAACCATAAAGCCAGGGAATGCCATAGCTGAATTTTACACACGGATGACTAAAGATAATAGTTTTTGTCAGGAAAATAATGATTTGTCAAGGGCTAAAGTATATGGAGCATCTAGTGAACTTCAACTGGACACAGTTCACATCTCTACATTGGAAAGACAGACTGGTCACTGTATCATTTCTAAAACAGTAAAGGTCTTTCACAGGGCACAAGTTAAGAGAAATTATCTCACATCAAAACACTATGGCAAAGGCAATAGAAGAAACAATTTTACAGTTGTTTTTTCTGGTGAAGGTCAAACTAAGTATGGACAGATTGAGTTTTTCTTCACCTCAGAACATTCATGTGCCAAATGGGCCCTTGTTCATGAATTCAAATGTGCAGGTTTTTCCTTGCTGCAAGATGATGTAACAAATGGTACATGCAGTCATGTTGTTCCCCTATTGGAAACCTCTGCCAATACAGTGGTTTCCTTGGATCATATATTGGGTAAAGTTGTTTTCCTTGACTTGGCATCTATGCCTGGAATTGTGTTCGCAGCTCATTTTCCAAATACGCTTGAAAAGTTTTAACCCATTAAGACCTGAACTAGTCTAAGAACCCACAAATCGATTTATCATTGGAATAACATGCTCCCATCTGACCACTTGCCATGAATGCTTTGTAGAAGTACAAGGCATCTTTAGAATCTCTTTAATTTATCGTAAACCTATATTTGATGTAACAAAGGGCCTGTACAGTGTATGGTGGCAAGATGAACTGCCTTTACTGTTTTTTCAGGGTGAATCACTTGATTATTTAAAAAGTGTGCACTATTATTCAAGAGTGTATTATTATGTCTAAGACTCTCTTTTGATGCTCCATACACAATAGAGCTTTGCTATTAATTCTGTTAAAATGTTAACATCTTGACAGTTTACACATTCTAAAAAGGTGTCGTTTGAAGTCAAAAGTGTAATTAATGAATTAAATGACTTGAGTGAAAGTTGAACATTATGTTAATAAACCATATATCTAAGTAATTTTGGCAAACAGATTTGATTGATTTCTGATATTAAATCATGTGTCATATTGATTTGATGGCTTGCACTACTCTCATTTTTGCTTTTGCTTAGACGCAAGAAAAGAGACAACTGTAAGAGAATCTGAGAACTTAAATAGTGAGATGTGAGAGACAGAACCATGAATTCTCACCAAGACATAACTGAGATGGTGCTTTCAAGTAAGGATATCAAATTGAGACATATTTGAAAGCAGCACAATATGTCTAATTTTTCTCTTAGCTGAGATCAAGCACAGAGACAGCTGTGAGAGAATTTGAAGAACTCACACTATGCTCTCCGTGAGACTTATTTCTCAGGAGAGACATTTGAGAAGAATGAGAAAACCACTTTGGTCTCGATTAGTGCTCATTTATATCTAGGAGATGTAAATGTGACATAAAAGAGATCTCATCTTCAATTTTGCTTTGCTATGGGCAGTTAGTTAGCTGCCAGTTTAGCTAACGTTAGCTAACTAGGAGACGCTGTTGCATTCTCCTTCGGAGACGGACTCTATTGTGCTTCGGTGCTGGGCCCACCGGAGCCAGACCTCCCAAGGACGACTGCGTTTTGCCTCCGGTGCTGAGCCCACCGGAGGCCCAACCGCCAACTACCCGCTGCTGCTGTTGAGGTGTGCACTGCAGGCTGACTGCAGCAATATCCTCCACCGGAGTCGCATCCTCGGCTAGCTGGGACATAGCTGCCTCCGATTCCTCTGGTTCAGGACTGAGCGGAATCTCCCGGTTCTGAGTGATCGGTCGTGAGTAACGTCAACTGCACTTACACTGACACACACACACACGTTATCGTCTCGGCTTGGATCACCGGCTGAGTTGGAGAGCCGTTCAGCGGTTGCTGTCCTGCCTGCAGCTCAGAGAGCTGCCGTCCTGTGCACCACCGAGCTCCAACGGCCAGCGCTTGGGGGGGTTGGGGTTTTATTTTATTATATATGATTAATAATATTGTTGTGATTGGTATATTCTTGTGATTTAACTTGAGTTGTGTATATTGTATTGTCTTCCACAATGGTGTCTGTTTAGCTTAACCTTTAACGTTAGCAGCTAGCTGCTACCATCCTTTAACGTTCGGTTTTCCCCTTGAGTGAATTGTTCGCTCGCTGACATTTCTCAGCTATTGGGTTGTCACTTTTATCACGTGGCTAATTATTATTAAATAAATATTTGATTATTATATTTCATTATACTTCGGGTGTATTGGCAATTCCTTTTTGTATGCATCCACCACTGGTGTAATTACCATTCACCTACATTGTAACGTTATATTTTTAGTCTGTAGGAATACATTATACACTAGCCTAAGGTAAGTGTAGTATTTTTACAGTGGAGGCACCGCGCTATTCAATTGAATTGTCTGTAATTGTTAACCTACTGGTATACAGGAATCTCGCCATTCCACCGCTGAGACCTTCAGGATCCTGTTTGCGCCATTTAATTAATTGTTTTATGTATTGTAACTAGTGCCTGTGCACACACCCGTTAAGAAGGGGTTACATATATGAAAATATATATCATTAAACATGTTTTTAAATTTTAATTCATATTAACTGACATGAACCCTACATGAAACATTACCGTCTACAGCCGTGAGAGAGCGCTCTAGGCTTGTGGAATGAGATCGGGAGCTTGGCTTCCGACAAGTCAGATATTTTTTCAGTGGGTTTGGGGGTGTCACCCCCGGGAAAATGTATTAAATATGTAAATGCACAAGTTCTGCACACTTTCAGTCAGAGATTAGTGCTTGCACTATGCCTAAAACACACATGCATGCCTAAATCCTCAAATTATGGCCGGGATTCTATTTATAGCTAGATTTGGACAAATAAAGGCAGGTAATAATTGCCTACATTGTTTCGATTTAACTCATAAAAGAGCTCTTGTTAATATTTTATATTGTTGTTGGTTGCCAATGAAAAGTCGTTGTCCTACACCATGGGTCTCCAACACGTTGCTCTCAAGCTACCAGTCGCATGCCGCCCCCTTCTGAGCTTGTTAGAGGCTGAAATAGTAGCCAACACAACTGTTGCCGCGAGGCATTCCAGCCTACGAATTTTAGAAAAAAATAAATCATGCATAATTAATAAAATAACTCAGTTTAGGCTACAGTAGACTTATTTGGCTATACACAATAAGGCAAGGTGCACGTTCAATGAATGAATGAAAGCGGATGCCTTGTCTCGCAATAAACAGTGAGTCCCGACACTCTTTCAGCTAGATGAAACTTAATAGTGAACCATCAAATACCCCCCAGAACATCTGGTCACATCCTGTGGGAGTTGTATTGATACGGAAGTGTAACCTGCGTTGTGTTGAACCTGCGCGATTCAGCCCTGCACACGCCCGGACTCGAACCTGCGAACAGCAGCACCTCGGATCGGGAGGCGAGCGCGCTAACAATTGAGCCAATAGCCCAGGCTACTGGCTCGCATGCCAGCAGCACTCTTGAGGCGTCGGGGAGTGAGGTTTACCAATGTTCCACAGGCACAGCTAAGCTAGCTGGCATCCGTTACAGAAGCGTATTAGGGCCACATGAAGAGAAAATATTTTTGAAAATTCTGAGATAAAACTCAAAATTTTCGAGAAACAAAGTCAGAAATATTTTCTGAGATTGAAGTCAGAATTTCTGAGAAAAAAAGTCAAAATTTTCGAGATAAAAGTCAACATTTTTGAGATAAAAGTCAAAAATGTATGTCTAAACTACAACTAGCTAAACTGAGCAGAACACAGCTCATGACCTTTTGGGTTTACTTCCTGGGTTAATAATCTCGAAATTACGACTTTATATCTCATAATTACGACTTTATATCTCATAATTATGACTTTAAATCTCAGAATTATGACTTTAAATCTCATAGTTTTGACTTGGTATCTGGCAGTTTTGTTTTTCAAGTGGAGGAAACGGGCTTCCATAGAGTTGAACGCGGATGTCCCAGATTTTCACAAATCAAATGTGGCAACCCCAATGGGACAGCAAGTAGATTATGACCAGAGCAGCATCACAACCCTGATGGGACAGCAAGTAGATTATGGCCAGAGCAGCATCACAACCCTGATGGGACAGCAAGTAGATTATGGCCAGAGCAGCATCACTAACAGAGCAGCATCCCTAATGGGCCAGAGGACCCGACAGAGGTCACATGTGTATGGAGGGCTTTGGAAGTGAGTAGCAGGATGTTATACTTTATAATGAATTAACAGAGAGGGAGCAAATGTTTACAAGTTTCACATAATAAGGGACCGTTCGTTATTTATAAACGGGATCACCGGAGGGATTTTAAGTGCTTCGATCAAAAGTTGCATGACCCTCCCCTGCCTGCTATATAATTTTCTACGACCCTCCAGCAGCATTTTCAAAAATGACATGACCCTCCCCGGCCAATTATCGATGTCTACCACCGACGTTCTTACGCGCTATGAGAACTCATCAATATATATGCTACCGACCAACCTCTGCTTTCTGATCTTACACATCACACTTCACCAAGATGGTGGCCATTTCAGTAGATTTACTCACTAACATTGTTGTGGAAACACAATGGAAACTAAATGCACACTTCCTGCAACTGAATTAGCCTACTTGAAAAGTTACTCTTCTAGTAATTATTCACATGAAATAAAACAATAAAGCATTGAGACCATTCAACAAAGCACACTGGGTAATAACAAATTCAACACATGAACTTGTTGCTATGGACTCGTCTCTAGGCTTCCTCAGTAATTGTAAAGCTGCCGAAGCTGAACATTATCCAAAACTCAATTTCTCAGACGAGCGTCAATTTGGGAGCTTTCAAATGACTTGAAAAGGCCGTTTGCACAATTTCACAAATAATCACAGGGACCGAAAAATACCTAACATGCCAACTTTTTCCGGGTTTATCATTTTAACGTTTCCCGCTGTCTTGCCGTTTTAATATATTTTTCCGTAGAATATCCCATATTAGCTCATAACATTAGTCCTGCATTCTGGCCTGTCTCTGTGTTGTCCTGTTGTTACCCCTTGCCCTTCCAGAGAAACAGATGTATTCAAATCATCGTTTTGCTTGCTTGAATGCGAACTCAGAGTGATGTTAACCTAGGCCTATTTAAGTTAACGACGTTATTATTAGCGCTTGCAGTGTTCGGCCGTAGGCTATGCCTACGTGCGCACCTGCCAGGCTACTCAGCTAGACAAAGAATTCCCCCTGTATATTCACTCCAAGTTGGCCTACATAACTTACCAACTACACTGTGTAGACCATAAACTGGCTATTTATATGACCAAATGTATTTGTTCAACTTTATGAAGCAGAATTACGCACTGCTACTTGGAACGTAGGCTAACACATTTTTGTTGACAGTAGAGAGAATGACAGCGAATAACAAATTGCACTTGTTGCTGGTTACCAATATATACTATATATTTTTTTGCAAACAACAAAAACAGAAAGGATGGAGACAGCAAAGCTAGAGATGGGCAGGAACAAGGTCAATTGGTAGAAATGCTTGTCAAAACATTAGGAGCTGGATGTGTGGATGAATGAAGCACAAGTATGCTTTAGTCTACACTGCAAAAAGAGATGTGTTAAAAATGACACATCATGTGTAGAATTTTAACACATGTGGTGAGTGTGTTCAGGGACTACACATGTTGTGTCAAATTTTACACAATAGATGTGTGAGCCATTTTAACACAGAAATTGTGTCAGGTAATTTTACACAGAAAATTTGTTATTTTACACAATCGATGTGTGAGCCATTTCAACACAGAAATTGTGTCAGGTAAATTTCACACACAAATGTGTGATATCAATACTTTTTACACATTAAGTGTGTGAGACATTTTTACACTCAAATATGTAATTTCAAAACATTAAGTGCTGATTATGTATAGCTGAAAATTAAAAGAATTGACTGAATGTGTTAACATTACCAAGCATCTGTAATCATTAAAAAATAAAGGGAGACAAATGTCAAAATATATTTGCCATTTAATGAGTGCAAAGTACAACAAAAGCTACTGCACTAAGTGTAGCAGGATATGCAGTGATAAGAGATAATATCAGAAGCATGAATACATATTAAAAGATACAATCACAGTTATAACTAATGGATGACATGTAACAACATATAACAGTCATATCAGAAAACACAGATGCATGAATACATTTCATAAGAAACATGTTTAGATCCCTGAGATAATAATAAAAAACGCCACATCAGAAGTGTTGTCAATGGTAATTTGTTTAGAGTAACTATAGTTCATCTGTATGAAAACCACTTGCATAACAATCAAACACACAGTTGAAAATACACCATCAAAAATAAGTCTAAATGTGCATACTATACTGCATAGGTAACATTTTGGTGTAATTATTCTTCTGTAAGTCACCACTTGCAGCTATATTAACAATAATTGTAACACGGGCGACAAGACAAGATAACTTTCTCTTATAGTCTCTTATAAAATATCAAATTCAATAGTCATAGGCATGGTCAACAAACAGTATTAGTCTAGACTATTTACACAATTTATGAATTATAATGAAATCATTACAACTATTTAAACTGTTTCTTTTTTAACAAAAATATTTAATAATGACCTAGTTACAGTGGCTGACCGGTGCAAACGACCTTCAATTAAAGGTGTGGTTCAGGATTTTGGACATAGGACCTCATTTCCTTGACCTTGAATTTCACCTTGGGTATCAATAAAGTATCTATCTATTTCCAAGTTAGCAAGCGTGATATTTATCAGTGGAGACCGTTTTTAACCCGTTTCATCCAGTCCTTATAGTTGCAGAGTTTGCAGGTGCTAGGCTAGCGCAAGTCATCAGTTTGTGTTAGCCTGCCACTAAAAACAATCTTTCCCTCTCCAAAGTACACCCGAGGCAAATAAATTATAACGCCAGACAATCGATGTAAATGTCTGTGTTGATAGAATAGTGTTAGAAATAAAACTACCCTTGCATCGCATTGCAAGACTTATACTTTGTTCCCTGAAGTTGGTAGTAGGCAAATAAGCAACGGCAGCGGTGGACTGATATTACCTAGGCTACTACTAGCAGGGTTCCTACACATTTTCCATTTCAAAATTCCATACTTTTTCCATACTCAAATTTCCAAACTTCTCGGTAGATTTTTCTGACCTTATTCGACATTGCGGCCACATCTGGTTTGGGATAACTCGGTGAAAACAAACGTATGGACAACTGAAGTGAATTAAAAAATGACATTTAATATTCGTCCATTTAGCTGAGTCATTTTTAGTTGTATCTTAGTTGTGTCTTGACGATGGGGACTGACAGTTAAGCTACACAACAGTAGGAATGGTTCATTATGACCTGAGTAAATTGATTAGTACTGCAAATGCAATAGTCTGGAAACACAAATATTACTCCATACCCTTGTTTCTTTTTTCCATACTTATCCAGACCTGGAAATTACTAAAATCAAATTCCATACTTTTCCAGGTTTTCCATACTGCGTAGGAACCCTGTACTAGGTATCCCGATTGGAGTGCGCTTCTCTGTTTACTTTTCGGCGCAGTACTACTAACCGGAGCAAGTAAAATTCCGCCGCTGCTTAGAAACTAGTCCCTCAAAATGTAATGCAATGATGCAATCATTGAAATGCAGGGATAGAATAATGTTAGAAATAAAACTATCAACACGAACATTTACATCGACAGTCTGGTGTTATAATTTATTTGCCTCGGGTGTACTGTGGAGTGGGTAAGACTGTTTTTAGTGGCAAGCTAACACATACTAATGACTTGCGCTAGTCTAGCACCTGCGAACTCTGCAACTAGAAGGACTGGATGAAACGTGTTAAAAACAGTCTCCACTGACAAATATCACACTTGCTAACTTGGAAATGAGGTCCTATGTCCAAAATCCTGAACTCTTTAATGACAACAGGTGAATTTGCAGCGCAATTTCTATGCAATGCTGTGCATATGTTGTCAAATTGATGAAGATGTTTTCTTAACTCATTGAGTGCCAAAAACGTAACATTACGTTTTTCCTTCCCATGCGCTGAGTGCCAAAAACGTAATATTACGTTTTTAGCTTTTTTTTTTAAATTACGAAACTAGACACTCTAATACACCTTATATGTGATTTTGGGAACTCTGTGATGAATGGAAATGAAATATATGACGATTGTGAAACTCATGAAAATCTGGACATTTTATCTGGACATTTTATCATAACTCGGTTGCCGCTTTGGGTCGAATCAGTGACGCATGCACGTCAGGTCAAAACCAGGCCATTTTCGTGGGTCTATCATTAGGTGGCAGTCTCGCCAGGTCTCGCTGATCACTTCCCGGAATGGATACACAAGTAAGTAACAGGCAACACTTTATATTTCATGAAAGACGTTATATCTCCATTTCTAGAAAAAAACAGCGATTTTGATGAAAACTAGCCACTGTTTAGCTTGGGATTTCTCAGGAACAGAGGCGTGTAGAAATACACGGTTTGCACCCACCGAGAGCTTAAAGTCTCACCTTTTAATCGAGCTATTCTACGTGTTCATAGCTATAACACAGAATATGCTGCGGCTGTACAAAAATCATCAACAATGGTCTAGATTGCTGGCACTCTAGGACAAAGCTCCCGAAAACAGCTTGGCATTCAATGAGTTAAGTTGCGTGTGTTTTATCTGCATGAATTGTCATAAATTGCAGGGCGTTTGCACCCGTCGGCCACCGTACCTGGTCCCTCATTGGCTCTTACAGACATAATTTCGAAACATACCGGTACAAAATCAATAAGGAATGTATTGCTGATTTCACACTGCAGTGACTCCCGGGCATTGGTGGCAGAAGATGTGTCAGAACAACCAGCATGGTATAGCACTTTTCATCTGAAAATTAAACAAAAACAGATTTAAGGTACAACAAATGTTTCCAAGTAGGATTAAATTGTTTCCATCAAACCCCAGAGAGGGTTAGTAGTAGTAGTAGTACAGTAGTAGCAATGCCTGAAAACATCAGAAATTGCAGTCGGAAGAATGTGTACATTTATGTACAGCAAAGGTAGGTCTACATACATTGTTTCCTGACCGTTGATGCTGTATATTGTCAGTTTGTAAAATGTAGGTTAAAGGAACCATATGTAAGATTGTGGCCAAAACTGGTACTGCAATCACTTTCAAATTACTGTAGTGCCCCCCTCCCCAACCCTGATGGCGAAACACTACTGACTTTGTGATTAGTAGATAGGTGGAGGGTGGCGCATCAGGCCAAAACACAACATGACATGACAAAACACAACATCAACATCAGTTGAGGGCTGCAACTTCACTTTTTAAATGACAATATCCTGGCCGGACTACTGTTGTCAGTGATATAAGTATTTGAAATTAACATGATTTCTTAATGTCTAGTGACATATCAGGGCCATTTTATGATTAATTGAAATACATTTCTTACATACGGTTCCTTTAAGTAGGAAGTAACACTAGGAATCCCTGATCAATGTAAGGGCTGGACCAATAATTTTGTTTAGCTAACCCAAAGTCAACCCCCGTCATGATGTTAGCATTGGACATGTTTCCCAATCATGAGTCCCCAGACTACATTCACAAAGTAAATGAGTCTGTTTTAACCAGGCTATGTATGAGGTGCTTATCCATAATCAACCAACATGGATTACACTGAGAAAGGACTAATTAATATTATTGGTAAGTAGGAAATAAGGCAAGGGTTCCTATATTCTGAACTTAACCTTTGAGATATTGCATGCCATATCATTACACACATTCACACACACCACCACATACCATCTGTCTGGTCTTCCATTCCCTCTGTAAGTGACCAAACACCACCTTTTTCCAAGGCAGCAACAGCTTTGGAATGATGCTCGCTTCCCATTTCCTGATGAATTGGTCTGTCTTTCCAGCTTTATGAAAGTAGAGGGAAAGATGACTTTTAACATAAAAATACTATTATGTTCAGTATAGTCCAGGTGCCCATTTAATTCAACTGAATGTAAGGCAACTAATAACACCTTGAAAGACAAACATGTGTTGATAACATGGTTACAACATGGTATTTTATTTATGTATTGGAGTTTCAAAGTGAACTGTAATTTCATTTATGGTTACTTGGTACATGGAACAATACACACATGAGCAATGCATTTACAGTTCAAAAATAAAATACCTGTATTTGACAGGCCGTAACGTTACACAACCCCCTTCACTTTACAAAAATGGTTAGCCAAGTAAAAATGTTCGTATGATTTCAATAGTACTGTGTGGTGACAAGCTGACAACAACATAACAAGGCCTATTTACCAGTAATTTGCCAGTAATAGGCACGCGAGACGAAGCAGTCATCGCTAAGTTCCCTCTCTCATGAATGCATGTTCATGTAGATTCTAACATGTCTGCAGTGCCCACATTAACCTTTATGGCACACTTCCAACACTGTCTATATCGATAAATAACCTAAATACTAAATTCATGGCACAGTGTTATTTTGTCTGGCCTCATTAACGCGAACGTTAACTTTAAATAATAATGTTAACATTCATATAGATGCTAACGCTTACTTTGCCCAGTCTGCTAACTTTAAATTAAGGTATCTGCTAATGGTTAGGGCTAACGTTAAACTAACGTTAACAGTTATCCGTTAGCATTCCTTAACATGCAATATCATTCTAGCAATGGGAAAATAAGCTACGGAGAGCTATTTATTGCCAAATAATGCTAAATCTTGAAATATGGTTCTATACCTTGCCATTTCCTTTTCAAAACTCGATGTAGCCCAACTGTTAACGTTAATGTAGCAGCTAACTATAAAGTTATCCGTATGTTCACAGAAGCTTGCTATCCATACTTCGATACGAGACTAACGTTACTGGTACCAACCATGAGCCAGCTAACATTAGACTCATTACAAACTTAGCTTATACATATCTGAACGTTATTTTTTGTTATTATCAGCTCGATGAGAAATGTAAACGCTACAACATAATACAAAAATACTTACATCGGTCTCCAAGTCTGACTGCATCTTTACTCCAACGCTGGTCAGAGTGAGTGAAAAGAGCGGACGGAAACAGCATTTCAAAAAGACAGTTGCATGACGTGATTGGTCAACACAGAAACAGCCGTTAATCTCGTAATTCGACATTAAAATAGGTTCGTTTTCTTCATGATTTTTATTAGTCATAGAGCGTTTCATAGGTACCAGATAAAATATGTGTATTTATTTTCTCTGCAAACACAAATGCTGTTCCATCAGTGAATAACACATGTATGGTGTCAATTTATCCAGAGCCGGAAATATAAAAAATACACATTGTGTGCTAAAATCTACACAACATGTGTCAAAATGCTATCTACACAGTCACATGTGTTGTTTTTTGACACATCCCTTTTTGCAGTGTATGTTAAGCATGCACACTGTTTATAGTTAGGCTACACGGTACTCTACTACTAAACCAAAGTTAAATTTAGCTTTTTTAGGGCTGGATAAAGTTGACCAAATGGATATAGGCTGTTAGCCGTGAATAAAGTAGGCTACTTTGTTGCTCCAACCCTTCCAACCCAACGTTAATGGGGACGATCTTGTTGACATTTTCCATATTTTGCGTGAGAAACCCGGGAAATCTCCCTTATTTTCATTGTTCAATGTTGACAGAGCTATGGAACGAAAGAGAACGTTATATGGCGACAGAAATCAACAATCAAACAAGCCACTTTGATTTTTTGCTGTTTTCATTAGCCTAATACAAAAGATGGGTGACCCTCCCTTCTAGACAAAAAAAAGTTAGGTGACCCTCCCCTCAACAAAGAATAAAAATACATGACCCTCCCCTATTTTCCTCCGGTGACCCCGTTTATAAATAACGAACGGTCCCTAACACCCATGTTTGTGTTTCTGTACGTGTACCTTAAAGCAGGAAGGTAAGAATGCGTTGGTGGTCCAACCATCAGGGCAGGGGGGGAGTTGAGCGGAGGAGGGCAGGCTTGGGCTGGTAACGCCTTCAGCCAACGGTCAGCAAAATAGAACACAACTCAAATTAAATCTAAAGATAATGCTAACTCATAACAGAACTGAACATAAAGAACTGACCTAACAAAATGACACAATGGGGGAATTACAGTGTACAGGAAAATGTCAACATTCATCTTTCTGTTGCTATCCCTCTGCTGACAGCAAGAATTCAGACTACAAAACTGTTGCACTAACTAAATAGGGTGTGACGCTAGATCTAACTAGGCTGTTGCACTAACTAAATAAGGTGTGACGCTAGGTCTAACTAGGCTGTTGCACTAACTAAATAGGGTGTGACGCTAGGTCTAACTAGGTTGTTGCACTAACTAAATAAGGTGTCACGCTAGGTCTAACTAGGCTGTTGCACTAACTAAATAAGGTGTGACAACTAACTAGGCTGACGTCGTCATACTCAATTCTAGTCAGAATGAGAGTCTGGTACTGCTACATTGGGATGTGATTATGGGGCGTGTTTCAACCGATACAGGGGATCTTCTTCTCCACATTGTTTATGGTTATTGCGCTGTCAATATCTTGTACAACAGACAGCGAAATCTAAATGTCTACCTTTTAGCAACAGCGTTTTTGGCAACTTGACTTGACACACACACACAGGTACATACGAAAGATAGATGTCACACTTCTCCCAATTGCTACCTAATTGTATGTGCAAAGACATAAGTTCCTTTATTGCCTGTAGCTATAAAGCTGTTCCACACACATTCAAAATAAATCCCTGTGGACAAATGTTTTTCACAAGTGTACATATTTCTGCAGGTACCCATTTTTTTTGCACACAAACAAATTAATTCCACAGGTACAAAATGGTTCTACAGTTGTGCAAATCATATCCTCAAAGACAAAACTCTGTTACACATGTGAATATCTTTTCAGGAAACTCAGGCGAGCAAGTGCTCCACCAGCCATCATGACCACATTCTACCGAGGCACCATTGAGAGCATCCTCTCCAGCTGTATCGCTGTGTGGGGCGGAAGCTGCACTGAATACAACAGGAAAGCCCTGCAGCGCATAGTGAACACAGCTGGAAGGATTATTGGTGCTTCACTCCCCTCCCTGAAGGACATTTACACCTCCCACCTCACCCGCAAGGCACAATTCACAATTGTGAGTGATGCAAGACACCCCGCTCACAATTTGTTTGATCTACTGCCCTCTGGGAAGAGGTACAGAAGCCTGCGCTCCCGCACCACCAGACTCACCAACAGCTTCATACACCAGGCTGTTAGCATGCTGAACTCTCTCCCCCCTCCACCCTCAGCTACATAACATCCTGGACTTTGGACCCACAATGGCTGCCTTGCACTACTCCACTTGCACACTTTGCAACTTGTTGTTGTTGCCCTGTTGTCCTGAAAACACTTCTGAACCTACTTCTGCTGCTCTTACATAACTTGCACCACTATGCCACTTGCATACTTAGGTCAAACAGAACTACCTCAGCCATTTATTGGCCTGACTTTTGCACTATTATATTGACTGTCTACTGTATGCACAATTGCACAATCTCAACCCAAATTTTGCTGCTCTTATTTCTTCATTGTATGTGCCTTCTTATTTACTTTTTATATTGTTTACTTGAATGTTATGTTTGTCTGTGGACTTAATTGGTCAAATATGTCTTGTCTCCACCGTGGGATAGTGGGAAATGTAATTTCGATCTCTTTGACAATAAAGCAGACTTTGACTTTGACTTTTCACGGGCACACAATCTTTATGCCGTTGTTTTGATTCCATACATATCTATTTGCACACACACACACACACACACAGGCACATACCTATTTGCACACACACACACACACAGGCACATACCTATTTGCACACACACACACACACACAGGCACATACCTATTTGCACACACACACAAACACACAGGCACATACCTATTTGCACACACACACACACAGGCACATACCTATTTGCACACACACACACACACACACACAGGCACATACCTATTTGCACACACACACACAGGCACATACCTATTTGCCAAGTGGTCTTGATTTGAAGCAGAACACAGAGGCCCACACACAGGGCAGCAGTGGAGGTCCTCATCGTAGCTGAGAGCTGCAGAGAGTGTGTGAGTGTGTGTGTACGAGCGTGAGTGTGTGTGTGTGTGTTGTAACGTGACTAATCTGAATCTTTTATTTTTTTAAATTTAGAGATTCAATTGTCTCTGGGGTGCCAGGCAGTATTTGGTGCCAATTCAAATGTAGTCACAGTTAGAGCGAAACTATCACACAAATCAAACAACAAACACGTTTTATACGTTTCAAATCATATATTGTGATAGTTTAAATTAAACCAAAAATATTCATACACAACTTAAATAATCAATAACCCTCCATACAATCGAAAATAAAATGACATTTAAACAAAAACGGTATGTATGAAAGAGTATGAAAGAGTCCGAGTCACTGAAGGAAAGTGAGCTGTGGAATATGTTGAATTAGTTGCATAGGCTACTGGTGGAAGGGAAACGTGAACTCGGAGATGAGTGTGGAGTTACCAGCGGGAGACTAGCCAGGGGAACTGCAGAGTAGGCCTACCACTTGAACCAGGGATCTTCGCAACACCTCGACAAGAGAAAGGAAAACATCTTGCCATGCTGCCGATCCATTCCGTCGTGTGCAACACAAAGTAGTTTGAGCCGGTCCTATTTTGCTCAGGATCCGCGCTGCTTCATAGTAATTCCTAAAAGGAATTAATCCACAAGGGTACGATCCAAGGAATCCAGTGGTACTACATCCAGTGTGAATGTTCTGTATTAAATGCTCCCGCCATGTCTCACATGCCCTCGGTAACTACTCTCTCCGATAGAGTTTCTTGGTAATTAGCGCTCTCTCCTGCAGGTTAGGCCAAGCAGCCTTTTATCGTCAGCTGACTGCGTGACGTTAACAACCCCAATTGCGTTTAAACAACCCGGTTGGATAAGCCTAAAGTAATACACATTTTTATTATAAAGAATATGGAGCGGTCCGCTACAGTGTGTGTGTTTGTGTGTATGTGCTGGCGTGTGTGTGTGCGCATGTGGCACACACAGGGCAGTGGAGGTCCTCATCGTGGCTGAGAGCTGCATGTCTGCAAACACAGAAGCGGTGTGTGTGTGTGTGTGCGAGCTGGTGTGTGTGAGTGAGTGTGTGTGCGAGCGTGTGTGAGTGTGTGTGTGTGTGCGAGCGTGTGTGTGTGAGTGTGTGTGTGTGTGCGAGTGTGTGTGTGTGTGGTAAATGGAACTCCAGTATTCCAGGTTCCTTAAAGGCAGAGGTGGACAGTAACTAAGTACATTTACTTGATTACTGGACTGAGTATGATTTTTGAGTATCTGTACTTTACTTAATAAGGGACTGTACATTATTTATAAACGGGGCCACCGAAGGGATTTTGAGTGCTTCAATCAAAAGTTGCATGACCCTCCCCTGCCTGCAAGAAAATTTTCAACGACCCTCCAGCAGTATTTTCAAAAAAGACATGACCCTCCCCAGCCAATTGTCGATACCTTCCACCCACGCATTTAAGCGCTATGTAAACACATCGACTTAGGCTACCGTTCGGAAATCAACCTCTGCTTTCTCATCTTACACATCACACTTCACCAAGATGGTGGCCATTCATTGGGCCATTTCAGTAGATTTACTCACTAACATTGTTGTGGAAACACAATAAGCATGGAAACTAAATGCACACTTCCTGCAACTGCATTAGCCTACTTGAAATAAGTTACTCCTCTAGTAAGTATTCACATGAAATAAAACAATAAAACATTGAGACCATTCAACAAAGCACACTGGGTAATAACAAATTCAACACATGAACTTGTTGCTATGGACTCGTCTCTAGGCTTCCTCAGTAGGGGTGGGCGGATCGATCTAAATATCGATAGTATCGATGCCAACACTGGTATTGGTATTTGATCGATACAACTGTAATTGAATCGATATTTTAATTTAAATATCTCTCCTCTACGTTCACTAGTTGCTTGTGTCTTCCACCTCTACAATCCTGAGCGAACGCTGCTTTCACATCTTGCCCACTTTGCTCCTCCTCCCCCTCCTGCTGCTCTGCTGTGATTCGTTGTTGTGTCGTCACGTGACTCACTGACACAACGCGCAGAGGAGCAGCGAGGCTGATAGCACATTGAATGAGAGATCAGGATGGACGAGAGGAAAAGAAGTGTTGTGTGGAGCTATTTTACGGCACTAATGATAGTACTGCAACTTGTGATACGTGTAAAAAGAGCATTCGATACTGTGGCAACACTACAACCTATACAAACACTTAAAAACACATGTCAAGGAAAATGCTGAGCTACAAAAACGAAAAAATGAGGAGGGAAATCCATCCACTTCCAGACCCCCGGCACAGAGACAGAGTTCGTTGGGAGAGTCATTTCAGAGAGGCAGAGAATACCCAGGTAGCTTGTAAGAGTAGGCTAATATTATGTTAGCATGTCATATCCTGTCTTCAGTTAGTGTGATTGCTCAAGAATAAGACATTGCGAAGCTGAGAGCAACCTGACGAACTTTAATTCTTACATTTAGACCTGGGCTGTATTCACTTATCCTGCGCGCCCCCTCTAACATTAGATTACATTTGTGCAACTTGTGCACTTGTTATTTAGGCCTACAGCCTAACGGTGCGCTAATATAATGTTCATTGTCTAGCATGGCAAAAACCTTTGAGCTGTTGTCTAAGATAAAAACTGGCTCGTCCATATGCTTGCATATAGGCTATCATGCACTCCTGATTGCTTCCATCTAGTCAAGCATGTCCATCATTATCGCATATATTGATAAACTAGAAAATAAACATGAATGTTGTTGAGCAATCACACACATTTTATTGTAGGCCTAGTATAGATCAGACGTTCAAATAATATATGCAGCCCATTGAAACGTGTTATCTATAAACATAGTATTTTTTGCTCATGTGACCTGCTATATTTAGGCTAAATTAAAACCAGAAAAAAAGGGAGAGATTTTTGTTATTCGTTATTTATTTATTTTTTAAAAAGGCTGTAAAATTTGGTTTGCATTTATTCTACAGTGCCTAATAACTAATAATTCTGTGCACTTCAATACATTAATAAAAACATATTGCCTAAAGAATTGATCAATCATTCACCTCAGAAATAATGACATCCTGCTCTCCCCTACACAAAAGTATTTAGTGAAAAAAGTAGTGAAAAAAGTATCGTATTGGTATCGGTATCGGCAATACGGACCCTATATGTATTTGGTATCGGATCGATACCAAATTTTGCAGTATCGCCCACCACTATTCCTCAGTCATTGTAAAGCTGCCGAAGCTGAACATTATCCAAAACTCAATTTCTCAGACGAGCGTCAATTTGGGAGCTTGCTACACTCCTTCCTTCTCAAATGACTTGAAAAGGCCGTTTGCACAATTTCACAAATAATCACAGGGACCGAAAAATACCTAACATGCCAACTTTTTCCGGGTTTATCATTTTAACTTTTCCCCGCTGTCTTGCCGTTTTAATATTTTCCCGTAGAATATCCCATATTATTGTAATACTCTCATAACATTAGTCCTGCATTCTGGCCTGTCTCTGTGTTGTCCTGTTGTTACCCCTTGCCCTTCCAGTGAAAGAGATGTATTCAAATCATCGTTTTGCTTGCTTGAATGCGGCAGGAGAGAGAATGACAGCGATTAACAAATTGCTCTTGTTGCTGGTTACCAATAAATACTGTAGGGCCTACTATATATTTTTTTGCAAACAACAAAAACAGAAAGGATGGAGACAGCAAAGCTAGAGATGGGCAGGAACAAGGTCAATTGGTAAAAATGCTTGTCAAAACGTTGGATGTGTGGATAAATGAAGCACAAGTATGCTTTATGTTAAGCATGCACACTGTTTAAAGTTTAAACTACAAGTAAACCAAAGTTAAATTTAGCTTTTTTAGGGCTGGATAAAGTTGACCAAATATGCTTTTATAGGCATGAATAAAGTAAAAATAAATGTATAATTTATTTGCCTCAGGTGTACTGTGGAGTGGGTAAGACTGTTTTTGGTGGCAGGCTAAGACATACTGTTGACTTGCGCTAGCCTAGCACCTGCGAACTCTGAAACTAAGACTGGAAGAAACGTGTTGAAAACGTGTCTCCAATGATAAATATCACACTTGCTAACTTGGAAATGAGGTCCTATGTCCAAAATCCTGAACCACCCCTTTAAGTAAAGAAATTGTGTACTTCGTCCACCTCTGCTTAAAGGCAATGGTAGTATTGCTCAACCTGGGTGTTTCCAAATGTTTCATGTTCCACAAGTCTCAACTTTCAAGAGGGACAAAAGTGATGAGAGTATTGAGCTAACACGCTAATAATCAATCCTGTGAGGTCTGGCATGTCGCTAAAGCAAACAGCCAGTGTTGTATAAAGTACTAGAAAGCAATACTTGAGTAAAAGTACAAGTATCATACTAGAAAAAGACTTTGGTAGAAGTGAAAGTTACCTTTTAGAATATTACTTAAGTAAAAGTCTTAAAGTATCTGATATATACTGTACTTAAGTATCAAAAGTAATTTTCTGATATTTAATGTACTTAAAGGAACCGTATGTAAGAAAAATATTTCAATTAATCATAAAATGGCCCTGATATGTCACTAGACATTAAGAAATCATGTTAATTTCAAATATTTATATCACTGACAACAGTAGTTCGGCCAGGTTATTGTCATTTAAAAAGTGAAGTTGCAGCCCTCAACTGATGTTGATGTGTTTTGTCATGTCATGTTGTGTTTTGGCCTGATGCGCCACCCTCCACCTATCTACTAATCACAAAGTCAGTAGTGTTTCGCCATCAGGGTTGGCAACCTCGAGTCAGGGGGGAGGGGGAGGGGATACACCGCTCTTCAGTATTTTGAAAGTGATTGCAGTACCAGTTTTGGCCACAATCTTACATATGGTTCCTTTAAGTATTTGAAGTAAAAGTAAAAAGCAAGCGGTTTTATTTTGAACTTTTATTGTGAACTTTATTTTGGTCATGTGGTATGAGCATTTCTAGGGCTTACTCCCCAGGTCACCATCTCACTCACACACACACAGGCCACCTATGTCCAGCAGCTACTAATATGCCAGTCATTAGTTGAAACTGAAAAGGTGTCTGTTTATCTTCAAAAGAAGCTGGTTTTCAAAGTTGCCAGAATTCAGTGCCCGGGAGTTTCAGGCCCAAGACTGTCCCATGTTTTCCATAGTGGTGGAAATTGGATAAATTAAGCAACATTTCAGCTCTTACTATCCTGTAGTTTTTATTAGTTGTTCAACAAATGTGTAAATTATATAATAATTCACTTCAACTGAGAAGTTAACAAAAAATATTCCACCCTTCCACAAGTTAACAAAAACAGAAAGAAAGAAAGAAAGAAAGAAAGAAAGAAAGAAAGCCTTTGAAATGTAGCTTATCCCACGCTTCCACAAAGAGGCATATTAAACTAATGTTTAGGCTACATGTTTTTTGCATGGGTAGGCTATATTGTTGTTTGTTTGGTGATTTAGCCTACTCCTTTACTACACCCTCTTCTGAGCAAACAAGGCATATAGGTTTATCATGTCGGGTGATTGCTCTTTCTTACATTAAATAACTTTAATTTATCCTCTCGTCATGGACTCCTCATCACTAATTTCGGGCTCATCATTTTCAGTGGTCGACTGGTTGATCTGTTGCTCAGTCTCTCCTGGCCTCTACCATCAATCCTTCCTGACGCTTGTGTTTACTGTAGGGCCGGCTCGGCTATCCGTATCTGAGAAAACTTTTTGGAAAAGATGGGCTATATGGACCCAACCAACTCTTTTTGGGAGGGGAGAACTCCCTCACAACCCATACAGAGGCATCCCAGATAGCAAACAAACACTGGAACGGAACTGGGCCACACCTACCACAACGTCCGGCACGGATCTGCATAATGGACCTGATCCGGCGTCCACACGCACATCGGTCCAAAATTGGTCTGGATCCGTTTGACGGATCTGGTACCAATAAGGGCTAAGACTGGCCCAGTTCCGTATGGTAGTCTGTGTTACTGACGTGTTCCAGATCTGCTTATCATATGCAATACGGGTCCGCTTATTGTGTGTGGTACGGACCCGTTTATCAGACATCAGCTGGCTTTATTTGACATGTGAAATGTGATTGGTAATTAGGCCTAATTATCCTGAAAAATCTGTTTGCTACACATTTGCTAACAGGTTCGTTATAGGTTCACCCAGGCTAAAGTTCGTAACGTTTTCCCAACAGCTCAACTGATAAACATAAGCTAGGCTACAAACACAAGAGGAGGGTAAACAAAACTTTACACATAAGTGTCTAATTATTTTTTTATTCAACAACCTGGCTGTAGAAGTGCAATCCCAGACAAAGTTTAAGTCGTGTTAATTCCCCTGTTCCCATCGATATTCAGGCTGTCTTCCTCAGTCATCTCCATGGTCAATCTGAAACAACACAAAATAAACATTAGCCATTTGTTCCTTTTTGAAAATAGGTAGTCACAATTACACTCGTTTTTTATCATCAGTGATCCTTTTAGCGTTATCAATGTTTTTTCCAAAATAGTTATTGTGATGGCTGTTTTGCTTAAGCTAAGGTAGTAGGCTAGCCCATATTGCTGGAAAATAATAAAGTTATCAATCGCTCGGTTGCTTGTTGTTGTCTCTGAATAAAACAGAGATAAAAAGCAGATAACCTACCTTGAAAAGTTGGGCTGTCCTAGTCCAACCCCAGGCTGGCAAATCATGTCAAAAGATTGATAGTGAGCAAACCAAAGATCCTTGATTAACGTTACTGCTTGGACTTCTGCATGCGTGGAAAGAATATGGGGTTGTCTCATAGCACTGTTAGATCTGACACAAACAACAATTGACTACTTTTACCACTGCTAGGTAATAATAAAAATAATGAAACGAACATATGATCAATATTGATTCAACTATATCTTCTTTTCCAGCCTTACTGTAGAAATGAAGTGGCCATGGGAACATAGTGCACCCCCATGGTTTCTAAATTTGTGCCATTCCAAAATACCTTTTTTTTCTTTAGCAGCCAGTTGACAATTAAGTAGGGAAAGGACAGTCAATTTAGCAGAATCAGCACCTTAATTAATATCATTACCACCTGGGTCTGCTGTGAAAAAATGGTCCTTCGGCTCATATCCGTATCACAGGTTTGGGCCAAATCAGTGTTTTGTATTTTAAAAGCATCTCCTGACTTCCAGTTGAGTTGCGGAAATTGGACCTGGGACAAATCTGTAAACCGGTGATAAAACAGCATTGCTAGCAGAGCTGAAACCTGTATCAGGAGCAGACCTGGCCCACAGTCAGATACCGTATGTCCGCTACAGGCGGATCTAAAGGCTTTTATGCGGATCCGGCCCAAAGGAAATTGCTATCTGGGATTGCATTGGTGTCATGCACAGAATGCGGAACGTGTCCTACTTTAAGAAAAGATAGACTAACGTGACAAATATTTTTGCAATATGTTTTTCCTCGACCGGCCCAAAAGTGAAGCGGCCCACCGGGAATTCTCCCGATTACCCACCCGGGCCTGATTCAGTCTTACTCTTCTTGGACTGAAGACAAGTCCTGCGATGCTAATAGCCTTTCACAGGCCGCTGAGGCAGGTAGCGGAGTGTTTAGCTTCACAGAAAACTGCCAATGTACAGAAACATTTCTTGCAAATACGGCCACGGGTGTATGACGTTATCTTCACCACTACCCTGTTCACCGAGTTCACCACTATCGTCGGGGTGGTCGTCTATGATAACGGGAGGTCCTCCAGTAGGTGCTCGTGCTTCCATGGCGGTTTCAGTTGTGCGTCCTCCTCCTTTAGCAACAAACACGTGCTGAAATAGAGCGGGCAGCGTGCGGAGCGTGCGTAATGCAATCTAGGAGCAGTGATTCGCCAAACCTCCATTATTGCAGTCGCACACATTTCTTCTAATTTCATGTTTTAGTAGCGAGTAACGAAAATGCTTAGTGGAAATATAACGTAGTAAAAGTATACCTTTTATCTAGGAAATGTAGTGGAGTAAAAGTTAAAGTTGACATAAATTTAAATAGCGAAGTAAAGTACAGATACATGAAATTTCTACTTAAGTACAGTAACGAAGTATTTGTACTCCGTTACATTACAACACTGCAAACAGCCAATGACACGGCAGCATGTCATTACTGTGTTGGCCAGCATGAAGTAAGGGAGACCTGCATCTGTTCACCTCAGTAAATGGAATGGAACTGTACGAAACAATACACAGTATGCTACCAAGGCACTTTTTAATGACATTTCAGTATTTCCCACAGAATTGAATTCTATTTGTGGTGGTTGGTTTGCAGAATTAACCTGAATGCAACAGTTTTTAACAAATTAGTGCAGTGTGGTTATGATTCTAACCAGATTTACCAGATTTAAGCACAATTTAGTACAACCAGGAAAATCATTGTGTGGTGGTCAAAGTTGATATTGTGGTGGGCCGCCACAAATAAGTCAATGTGGGAAACACCTTTTGAGCCTAGTGGTGAAAAAAGCCATAATACCTAATTTAATCAATTCTTTCATTTAAGTATTTTCAAAGTCCTTAGTGATTTCATAAAATAGGATAGCATAGAAAGGCTAGTCTGGATATGACCAGACACAGCAAGAAACCTAAGGCCTACAACATTACTGTATGGTAAACTTACAATAGTCTTAAAGTGTTATGCTTTGACATAACCCTCATGCTCAATAGGCTTAAGCTGCATAGCCTATTGAGCCAAACAAATTAAGCATTCTAACTCAACATTTAACCATTTTTCTTTGTCCATCTCTGAAGTGAACATTTAGATCCAGAGACGCTCTGTAAACAGAGCCCAAGTTCAAGTTTACCGAGTTACCGATCTACAATCATCTACTGTTGCCAAACCATACAAAGTATCGCTTGGTTGCCAATGTTGGTGTGAGAGGTTCTACGTGCACAATCATTTGTGTGCTCACTGGTCTTTACCTTACAGGACAACAGCGTCTGCTAAATACCATATATATACATTTATATAAATACCATAACATGTCAATTAAACATTCATCCTACTCCATTTGGGCCATTCCATCCAATGGGTGCAATTTGTTAGTTGTAACACATTTTTATGTCTGAAAGTTATA
>NW_027468650.1:515000-535000 GCF_046254945.1 Alosa pseudoharengus
GTGCAGGGACAGGTAAAGGTGTGTGTGCGCACCATGTGCAGGGACAGGTAAAGGAGTGTGTGTGTGTGCAGGGACAGGTAAAGGTGTGTGTGTGCGCACCATGTGCAGGGACAGGTAAAGGTGTGTGTGTGTGTGTGCAGGGACAGGTAAAGGTGTGTGTGTGCGCACCATGTGCAGGGACAGGTAAAGGTGTGTGTGTGTGTGTGCGCACCATCTCCACCAGGGACAGGTAAAGGTGTGTGTGTGTGTGTGTGTGCGCACCATCTGCAGGGACAGGTAAAGGTGTGTGTGTGTGTGCGCACCATGTGCAGGGACAGGTAAAGGTGTGTGTGTGTGCAGGGACAGGTAAAGGTGTGTGTGTGTGTGCAGGGACAGGTAAAGGTGTGTGTGCGCACCATGTGCAGGGACAGGTAAAGGTGTGTGTGTGTGCGCACCATGTGCAGGGACAGGTAAAGGTGTGTGTGTGCGCACCATGTGCAGGGACAGGTAAAGGTGTGTGTGTGTGTGTGTGTGTGTGCGCACCATGTGCAGGGACAGGTAAAGGTGTGTGTGTGCGCACCATGTGCAGGGACAGGTAAAGGTGTGTGTGTGTGTGCGCACCATGTGCAGGGACAGGTAAAGGTGTGTGTGTGTGTGCAGGGACAGGTAAAGGTGTGTGTGTGCGCACCATGTGCAGGGACAGGTAAAGGTGTGTGTGTGTGTGTGTGTGTGTGTGTGTGTGTGCGCACCATGTGCAGGGACAGGTAAAGGTGTGTGTGTGTGTGCAGGGACAGGTAAAGGTGTGTGTGCGCACCATGTGCAGGGACAGGTAAAGGTGTGTGTGTGTGTGCGCACCATGTGCAGGGACAGGTAAAGGTGTGTGTGTGTGTGCGCACCATGTGCAGGGACAGGTAAAGGTGTGTGTGTGTGTGCGCACCATGTGCAGGGACAGGTAAAGGTGTGTGTGTGCGCACCATCTCCACCAGGGACAGGTAAAGGTGTGTGTGTGTGTGTGTGTGCGCACCATGTGCAGGGACAGGTAAAGGTGTGTGTGTGTGTGTGTGTGCGCACCATGTGCAGGGACAGGTAAAGGTGTGTGTGTGTGCGCACCATCTCCACCAGGGACAGGTAAAGGTGTGTGTGTGTGTGCGCACCATGTGCAGGGACAGGTAAAGGTGTGTGTGCGCACCATCTCCACCAGGGACAGGTAAAGGTGTGTGTGTGTGTGCAGGGACAGGTAAAGGTGTGTGTGCGCACCATGTGCAGGGACAGGTAAAGGTGTGTGTGTGTGCGCACCATGTGCAGGGACAGGTAAAGGTGTGTGTGCGCACCATGTGCAGGGACAGGTAAAGGAGTGTGTGCGCACCATGTGCAGGGACAGGTAAAGGTGTGTGTGCGCACCATGTGCAGGGACAGGTAAAGGAGTGTGTGCGCACCATGTGCAGGGACAGGTAAAGGTGTGTGTGTGCATGTGTGTGTGCGCACCATGTGCAGGGACAGGTAAAGGTGTGTGTGCGCACCATCTCCACCAGGGACAGGTAAAGGTGTGTGTGTGTGTGCGCACCATCTCCACCAGGGACAGGTAAAGGTGTGTGTGTGTGTGTGTGCGCACCATGTGCAGGGACAGGTAAAGGTGTGTGTGTGTGTGCGCACCATGTGCAGGGACAGGTAAAGGTGTGTGTGCGCACCATGTGCAGGGACAGGTAAAGGTGTGTGTGTGTGTGCGCACCATGTGCAGGGACAGGTAAAGGTGTGTGTGTGTGTGTGCACCATGTGCAGGGACAGGTAAAGGTGTGTGTGTGTGTGTGCACCATGTGCAGGGACAGGTAAAGGTGTGTGTGTGTGTGCGCACCATGTGCAGGGACAGGTAAAGGTGTGTGTGTGTGTGTGCACCATGTGCAGGGACAGGTAAAGGTGTGTGTGTGTGTGTGTGTGCGCACCATGTGCAGGGACAGGTAAAGGTGTGTGTGTGCAGGGACAGGTAAAGGTGTGTGTGTGTGTGCAGGGACAGGTAAAGGTGTGTGTGTGCGCACCATGTGCAGGGACAGGTAAAGGTGTGTGTGCGCACCATGTGCAGGGACAGGTAAAGGTGTGTGTGTGCGCACCATGTGCAGGGACAGGTAAAGGTGTGTGTGTGTGCGCACCATCTCCACCAGGGACAGGTAAAGGTGTGTGCATGTGTGTGTGTGCGCACCATCTCCACCAGGGACAGGTAAAGGTGTGTGTGCGCACCATCTCCACCAGGGACAGGTAAAGGTGTGTGTGTGTGTGCGCACCATCTCCACCAGGGACAGGTAAAGGTGTGTGTGTGTGTGCGCACCATGTGCAGGGACAGGTAAAGGTGTGTGTGTGCGCACCATGTGCAGGGACAGGTAAAGGTGTGTGTGTGTGTGCGCACCATGTGCAGGGACAGGTAAAGGTGTGTGTGTGTGTGCGCACCATGTGCAGGGACAGGTAAAGGTGTGTGTGTGCGCACCATGTGCAGGGACAGGTAAAGGTGTGTGTGTGTGTGCGCACCATGTGCAGGGACAGGTAAAGGTGTGTGTGTGTGTGCGCACCATGTGCAGGGACAGGTAAAGGTGTGTGTGTGCGCACCATCTCCACCAGGGACAGGTAAAGGTGTGTGTGTGTGTGCGCACCATGTGCAGGGACAGGTAAAGGTGTGTGTGTGCGCACCATGTGCAGGGACAGGTAAAGGTGTGTGTGTGCATGTGTGTGTGCGCACCATGTGCAGGGACAGGTAAAGGTGTGTGTGCGCACCATCTCCACCAGGGACAGGTAAAGGTGTGTGTGTGTGTGCGCACCATCTCCACCAGGGACAGGTAAAGGTGTGTGTGTGTGTGTGTGCGCACCATGTGCAGGGACAGGTAAAGGTGTGTGTGTGTGTGCGCACCATGTGCAGGGACAGGTAAAGGTGTGTGTGCGCACCATGTGCAGGGACAGGTAAAGGTGTGTGTGTGTGTGCGCACCATGTGCAGGGACAGGTAAAGGTGTGTGTGTGTGTGTGCACCATGTGCAGGGACAGGTAAAGGTGTGTGTGTGTGTGTGCACCATGTGCAGGGACAGGTAAAGGTGTGTGTGTGTGTGCGCACCATGTGCAGGGACAGGTAAAGGTGTGTGTGTGTGTGTGCACCATGTGCAGGGACAGGTAAAGGTGTGTGTGTGTGTGTGTGTGCGCACCATGTGCAGGGACAGGTAAAGGTGTGTGTGTGCAGGGACAGGTAAAGGTGTGTGTGTGTGTGCAGGGACAGGTAAAGGTGTGTGTGTGCGCACCATGTGCAGGGACAGGTAAAGGTGTGTGTGCGCACCATGTGCAGGGACAGGTAAAGGTGTGTGTGTGCGCACCATGTGCAGGGACAGGTAAAGGTGTGTGTGTGTGCGCACCATCTCCACCAGGGACAGGTAAAGGTGTGTGCATGTGTGTGTGTGCGCACCATCTCCACCAGGGACAGGTAAAGGTGTGTGTGCGCACCATCTCCACCAGGGACAGGTAAAGGTGTGTGTGTGTGTGCGCACCATCTCCACCAGGGACAGGTAAAGGTGTGTGTGTGTGTGCGCACCATGTGCAGGGACAGGTAAAGGTGTGTGTGTGCGCACCATGTGCAGGGACAGGTAAAGGTGTGTGTGTGTGTGCGCACCATGTGCAGGGACAGGTAAAGGTGTGTGTGTGTGTGCGCACCATGTGCAGGGACAGGTAAAGGTGTGTGTGTGCGCAGGGACAGGTAAAGGTGTGTGTGTGTGTGCGCACCATGTGCAGGGACAGGTAAAGGTGTGTGTGTGTGTGCGCACCATGTGCAGGGACAGGTAAAGGTGTGTGTGTGCGCACCATCTCCACCAGGGACAGGTAAAGGTGTGTGTGTGTGTGCGCACCATGTGCAGGGACAGGTAAAGGTGTGTGTGTGCGCACCATCTCCACCAGGGACAGGTAAAGGTGTGTGTGTGTGTGCGCACCATGTGCAGGGACAGGTAAAGGTGTGTGTGTGCGCACCATCTCCACCAGGGACAGGTAAAGGTGTGTGTGTGTGTGCGCACCATGTGCAGGGACAGGTAAAGGTGTGTGTGTGTGTGTGTGCGCACCATGTGCAGGGACAGGTAAAGGTGTGTGTGTGTGTGCGCACCATGTGCAGGGACAGGTAAAGGTGTGTGTGTGTGTGCGCACCATGTGCAGGGACAGGTAAAGGTGTGTGTGTGCGCACCATCTCCACCAGGGACAGGTAAAGGTGTGTGTGTGTGTGTGTGTGCGCACCATGTGCAGGGACAGGTAAAGGTGTGTGTGTGTGTGTGTGTGCGCACCATGTGCAGGGACAGGTAAAGGTGTGTGTGTGTGCGCACCATCTCCACCAGGGACAGGTAAAGGTGTGTGTGTGTGTGCGCACCATGTGCAGGGACAGGTAAAGGTGTGTGTGCGCACCATCTCCACCAGGGACAGGTAAAGGTGTGTGTGTGTGTGCAGGGACAGGTAAAGGTGTGTGTGCGCACCATGTGCAGGGACAGGTAAAGGTGTGTGTGTGTGCGCACCATGTGCAGGGACAGGTAAAGGTGTGTGTGCGCACCATGTGCAGGGACAGGTAAAGGAGTGTGTGCGCACCATGTGCAGGGACAGGTAAAGGTGTGTGTGCGCACCATGTGCAGGGACAGGTAAAGGAGTGTGTGCGCACCATGTGCAGGGACAGGTAAAGGTGTGTGTGTGCATGTGTGTGTGCGCACCATGTGCAGGGACAGGTAAAGGTGTGTGTGCGCACCATCTCCACCAGGGACAGGTAAAGGTGTGTGTGTGTGTGCGCACCATCTCCACCAGGGACAGGTAAAGGTGTGTGTGTGTGTGTGTGCGCACCATGTGCAGGGACAGGTAAAGGTGTGTGTGTGTGTGCGCACCATGTGCAGGGACAGGTAAAGGTGTGTGTGCGCACCATGTGCAGGGACAGGTAAAGGTGTGTGTGTGTGTGCGCACCATGTGCAGGGACAGGTAAAGGTGTGTGTGTGTGTGTGCACCATGTGCAGGGACAGGTAAAGGTGTGTGTGTGTGTGTGCACCATGTGCAGGGACAGGTAAAGGTGTGTGTGTGTGTGCGCACCATGTGCAGGGACAGGTAAAGGTGTGTGTGTGTGTGTGCACCATGTGCAGGGACAGGTAAAGGTGTGTGTGTGTGTGTGTGTGCGCACCATGTGCAGGGACAGGTAAAGGTGTGTGTGTGCAGGGACAGGTAAAGGTGTGTGTGTGTGTGCAGGGACAGGTAAAGGTGTGTGTGTGCGCACCATGTGCAGGGACAGGTAAAGGTGTGTGTGCGCACCATGTGCAGGGACAGGTAAAGGTGTGTGTGTGCGCACCATGTGCAGGGACAGGTAAAGGTGTGTGTGTGTGCGCACCATCTCCACCAGGGACAGGTAAAGGTGTGTGCATGTGTGTGTGTGCGCACCATCTCCACCAGGGACAGGTAAAGGTGTGTGTGCGCACCATCTCCACCAGGGACAGGTAAAGGTGTGTGTGTGTGTGCGCACCATCTCCACCAGGGACAGGTAAAGGTGTGTGTGTGTGTGCGCACCATGTGCAGGGACAGGTAAAGGTGTGTGTGTGCGCACCATGTGCAGGGACAGGTAAAGGTGTGTGTGTGTGTGCGCACCATGTGCAGGGACAGGTAAAGGTGTGTGTGTGTGTGCGCACCATGTGCAGGGACAGGTAAAGGTGTGTGTGTGCGCAGGGACAGGTAAAGGTGTGTGTGTGTGTGCGCACCATGTGCAGGGACAGGTAAAGGTGTGTGTGTGTGTGCGCACCATGTGCAGGGACAGGTAAAGGTGTGTGTGTGCGCACCATCTCCACCAGGGACAGGTAAAGGTGTGTGTGTGTGTGCGCACCATGTGCAGGGACAGGTAAAGGTGTGTGTGTGCGCACCATCTCCACCAGGGACAGGTAAAGGTGTGTGTGTGTGTGCGCACCATGTGCAGGGACAGGTAAAGGTGTGTGTGTGCGCACCATCTCCACCAGGGACAGGTAAAGGTGTGTGTGTGTGTGCGCACCATGTGCAGGGACAGGTAAAGGTGTGTGTGTGTGTGTGTGCGCACCATGTGCAGGGACAGGTAAAGGTGTGTGTGTGTGTGCGCACCATGTGCAGGGACAGGTAAAGGTGTGTGTGTGTGTGCGCACCATGTGCAGGGACAGGTAAAGGTGTGTGTGTGCGCACCATCTCCACCAGGGACAGGTAAAGGTGTGTGTGTGTGTGTGTGTGCGCACCATGTGCAGGGACAGGTAAAGGTGTGTGTGTGTGTGTGTGTGCGCACCATGTGCAGGGACAGGTAAAGGTGTGTGTGTGTGCGCACCATCTCCACCAGGGACAGGTAAAGGTGTGTGTGTGTGTGCGCACCATGTGCAGGGACAGGTAAAGGTGTGTGTGCGCACCATCTCCACCAGGGACAGGTAAAGGTGTGTGTGTGTGTGCAGGGACAGGTAAAGGTGTGTGTGCGCACCATGTGCAGGGACAGGTAAAGGTGTGTGTGTGTGCGCACCATGTGCAGGGACAGGTAAAGGTGTGTGTGCGCACCATGTGCAGGGACAGGTAAAGGAGTGTGTGCGCACCATGTGCAGGGACAGGTAAAGGTGTGTGTGCGCACCATGTGCAGGGACAGGTAAAGGAGTGTGTGCGCACCATGTGCAGGGACAGGTAAAGGTGTGTGTGTGCATGTGTGTGTGCGCACCATGTGCAGGGACAGGTAAAGGTGTGTGTGCGCACCATCTCCACCAGGGACAGGTAAAGGTGTGTGTGTGTGTGCGCACCATCTCCACCAGGGACAGGTAAAGGTGTGTGTGTGTGTGTGTGCGCACCATGTGCAGGGACAGGTAAAGGTGTGTGTGTGTGTGCGCACCATGTGCAGGGACAGGTAAAGGTGTGTGTGCGCACCATGTGCAGGGACAGGTAAAGGTGTGTGTGTGTGTGCGCACCATGTGCAGGGACAGGTAAAGGTGTGTGTGTGTGTGTGCACCATGTGCAGGGACAGGTAAAGGTGTGTGTGTGTGTGTGCACCATGTGCAGGGACAGGTAAAGGTGTGTGTGTGTGTGCGCACCATGTGCAGGGACAGGTAAAGGTGTGTGTGTGTGTGTGCACCATGTGCAGGGACAGGTAAAGGTGTGTGTGTGTGTGTGTGTGCGCACCATGTGCAGGGACAGGTAAAGGTGTGTGTGTGCAGGGACAGGTAAAGGTGTGTGTGTGTGTGCAGGGACAGGTAAAGGTGTGTGTGTGCGCACCATGTGCAGGGACAGGTAAAGGTGTGTGTGCGCACCATGTGCAGGGACAGGTAAAGGTGTGTGTGTGCGCACCATGTGCAGGGACAGGTAAAGGTGTGTGTGTGTGCGCACCATCTCCACCAGGGACAGGTAAAGGTGTGTGCATGTGTGTGTGTGCGCACCATCTCCACCAGGGACAGGTAAAGGTGTGTGTGCGCACCATCTCCACCAGGGACAGGTAAAGGTGTGTGTGTGTGTGCGCACCATCTCCACCAGGGACAGGTAAAGGTGTGTGTGTGTGTGCGCACCATGTGCAGGGACAGGTAAAGGTGTGTGTGTGCGCACCATGTGCAGGGACAGGTAAAGGTGTGTGTGTGTGTGCGCACCATGTGCAGGGACAGGTAAAGGTGTGTGTGTGTGTGCGCACCATGTGCAGGGACAGGTAAAGGTGTGTGTGTGTGCGCACCATGTGCAGGGACAGGTAAAGGTGTGTGTGTGTGTGCGCACCATGTGCAGGGACAGGTAAAGGTGTGTGTGTGTGTGTGTGCGCACCATGTGCAGGGACAGGTAAAGGTGTGTGTGTGTGTGCGCACCATGTGCAGGGACAGGTAAAGGTGTGTGTGTGTGTGTGTGTGCGCACCATGTGCAGGGACAGGTAAAGGTGTGTGTGTGTGTGTGTGTGCGCACCATCTGCACCAGGGACAGGTAAAGGTGTGTGTGTGCAGGGACAGGTAAAGGTGTGTGTGCGCACCATGTGCAGGGACAGGTAAAGGTGTGTGTGTGTGTGCGCACCATCTGCAGGGACAGGTAAAGGTGTGTGTGTGCGCACCATCTCCACCAGGGACAGGTAAAGGTGTGTGTGCGCACCATCTCCACCAGGGACAGGTAAAGGTGTGTGTGTGTGTGCGCACCATCTCCACCAGGGACAGGTAAAGGTGTGTGTGTGTGTGCGCACCATCTCCACCAGGGACAGGTAAAGGTGTGTGTGTGTGTGCGCACCATCTCCACCAGGGACAGGTAAAGGTGTGTGTGCGCACCATGTGCAGGGACAGGTAAAGGTGTGTGTGTGTGTGTGTGCGCACCATCTCCACCAGGGACAGGTAAAGGTGTGTGCATGTGTGTGTGTGTGTGCGCACCATCTCCACCAGGGACAGGTAAAGGTGTGTGTGTGTGTGCGCACCATCTCCACCAGGGACAGGTAAAGGTGTGTGTGTGTGTGCGCACCATCTCCACCAGGGACAGGTAAAGGTGTGTGTGTGTGTGCGCACCATCTCCACCAGGGACAGGTAAAGGTGTGTGTGTGTGTGCGCACCATCTCCACCAGGGACAGGTAAAGGTGTGTGTGTGTGTGCGCACCATCTCCACCAGGGACAGGTAAAGGTGTGTGTGTGTGTGCGCACCATCTCCACCAGGGACAGGTAAAGGTGTGTGTGTGTGTGCGCACCATCTCCACCAGGGACAGGTAAAGGTGTGTGTGTGTGTGCGCACCATCTCCACCAGGGACAGGTAAAGGTGTGTGTGTGTGTGCGCACCATCTCCACCAGGGACAGGTAAAGGTGTGTGTGTGTGTGCGCACCATCTCCACCAGGGACAGGTAAAGGTGTGTGTGTGTGTGCGCACCATCTCCACCAGGGACAGGTAAAGGAAGATTCCGGCTGTAACACTGAAAATCCACTGCTGCACCTCCGTCTCCGTGGAAACCAAGAGTCCAATAAACAGGCCAATAAACGCAGTGAGGGCGGAGAGCAGATTCATAAGCACCGCCCACTTTACTGACAAACCAGACGCCAGCAAGACAGCAAAGTCACCTAAAGAAACACACACAGCAGCAAAGTCACCTAAAGAAACACACATATTTTACAGACGCCAGTAAAACAGCAAAGTCACCTAAAGAAACACACACATATTTTACAGTGCTTCAGACAGAGTCATTATTTCACATTTTATGGGGAAGCATCTTTGTTTTTTTGATTGACATGGAATTAGGCCCCTGTTTGTGCTGCGCTGGCAAAACACGTCATGGCTGCTAGTAGCCGGGGATTTTATAAATGAATATTTGAAAATAATATCGTCCACACGGATGAGTCACAATCCTCAGCTTTTCCCTGTCCACATGCAAACACTGAAACAGTGTTTCACGAAAATCTCCACTTTGGCAAGAGTTTTAAAAAATAACCGAGTTTTTAGTCAAAACTCGTTAGCGTGGAAGTGAGAAGGGCATAAAGACCTCGGGATACTTCGGTTTGGCTTTAGGGACCCTCTACTCACTACCACGTAAGTGTAATGTTGTTTGGAACTGTAGAAGAGGTATAAAAATAGCGTTTTGTAGCAGCGAAATAATATGCCCTTCTCACTTCCACGCTAACGAGTTTTGACTAAAAACGGTAAAATCGAACTTTCTCAAAACACATCCGAATGACATGATTTTGATGTCAACTCAACGTATGTACTCCCAATCATCCGTAAATTGATCTAAATTGCATTTTACTCCGGATAATTCCTTTAAGAGACATCCAGGCTTTAATGTCATGTAGGCACTCTAGCAAAGGCTTAATACTGTAGGCATCTGACTTTTTAAGAGGGACATAAATCTGTGTGTCATCCGCATAGCAATGAAAAGAAATGCCGTGTTTCCTGAGAATTGAACCAAGGGGGAGAAGATAGAGAGAAAATAAAAGAGGGCCAAGCACAGAGCCTTGTGGTACCCCATATGAGAGGGGGGCAGTGGAGGACACAGAGTCACCAACACTAACACAGAAGGTTCGATGTGACAGGTAGGACCTGAACCATTCCAGAGCTGTGCCACTGATGCCCACCCACTGCCCCAAACGGCCAATCATCAATTTCATGGTCCACTGTATCAAAAGCAGCAATCAGATCAAGCAGTACAAGGACAACGCAGTGACCAGAGTCAGTAGCTAAAAAGATGTCATTAAAAACTCTTAAAAGCGCTGATTCTGTGCTGTGCAATGTGTTAAAGCCAGATTGGAAGATCTCAATAATATTTTGTTCATTTAAAAAGTCCATGAGCTGGGAATACACAATCTTTTCTAAGATTTTAGACAGAAATGGCAATTTGGATATCGGCCTGAAGTTTGCCAAAACAGTAGAATCCAGTCCAGGTTTTTTTTAACAACGGTTGCACAACGGCATGTTTAAAATTACCTGGAACCACTCCAGAAGTCAGACTGCTATTAATAACTGCAGTAAATGATGGTTCAACAGTCTGAAAAACCTCCTTAAGAAGTCGGGGAGGGACATTATAATCTGGAGAGCCTGAGGGCTTCAAATGACCGACAATATCCTGCACAAAGGGCAGGGTCACAGGCTGAAATGAGTCAAAAACAGCAGAGAAGGGGACAGACACTGAAGGGTCAATGGCAGGTGGTGAAATAAGCGCTCTGGCAGATGTGACTATCAATAAAAAAGTTTTCACACACAGCCGGGGAGGCCTCAATTCCTGTGGTGCATTTAAAACAGAGTTGATCACTTTAAACAAAACACAAGGTTTGTGAGAGTTTAACAGGACAATATCAGAGAAATATTTTCTTTTAGCCTCTTTCACAACAGATTGGTACTGATGCCAGCAATCCCTCAGCATTTGAAATGACACTTGTAATTTGTCCTTTTTCCAATATGTCTATGTCTATGGCAGTTTCACAGGTGTCGAGAAACCATGAGTTCAGAGCCTCAGTATCATTATACACAGATGCAGGCAATACACAGTTTTGACTGAAAGCAGTGGTGAAGCGAGGAGCAGCTGTTAAGCAACTGTTTACCTAAAAGTTCATTTTAGGTAAACAGTTGCTAGCACTGGGCGAAAAAGTTCTGTTTCCGGAGATTCTAGCATATATGCTCCAGACACGAGTGTCAATTATCATACAATATATTAACGCTGTAAAGGAACAGTTTGGGTTGCCGATATTTACCTTATATCTGCCATGTCCTACGTGTTTATATCTGCCATGTCCTACGTGTTTATATCTGCCATGTCCTACGTTAGATCTGCCATGTCCTACGTTAGATCTGCCATGTCCTACGTGTTTATATCTGCCATGTCCTACGTGTTTATATCTGCCATGTCCTACGCGTTTATATCTGCCATGTCCTACGCGTTTATATCTGCCATGTCCTACGTGTTTATATCTGCCATGTCCTACGTGTTTATATCTGCCATGTCCTACGTGTTTATATCTGCCATGTCCTACGTTAGATCTGCCATGTCCTACGTTAGATCTGCCATGTCCTACGTGTTTATATCTGCCATGTCCTACGTTAGATCTGCCATGTCCTACGTGTTTATATCTGCCATGTCCTACGTTATATCTGCCATGTCCTACGTGTTTATATCTGCCATGTCCTACGTTAGATCTGCCATGTCCTACGCGTTTATATCTGCCATGTCCTACGTTAGATCTGCCATGTCCTACGTGTTTAGATCTGCCATGTCCTACGTGTTTAGATCTGCCATGTCCTACGTGTTTATATCTGCCATGTCCTACGTTAGATCTGCCATGTCCTACGTGTTTCGATCTGAACTCCTCCTCTGTATAGGGCTAATCATATCTTGACTGAAAATACCTCTGTATATTCCACATGACTTATATTCCACATATGAGTCAAATATGCTCTGTATATATAGCACATCATGATAAATATCCAGTCAAAATATTTAATGATACAGGCCCGTTTCACCCAGTGTAGCTTGCTAACAGCTGAAACAAATTAGCTTAAGACCAGGAATAAGCCCTGTTGGTGTAACTGGCCCAGGACTCAGCTGTGGCAACTCGGCCCCTTAACCAAGTCAGACCCTTAACTCAGTGAATGCCAAGCTGTTTTCGGGAGTTTTGTCCTAGAGTGCCAGCAATCTAGACCATTGTTGATGATTTTTGTACAGCCACAGCATATTCTGTGTTATAGCTATGAACATATACAATAGCTTGATTAAAAGGTGAGGCTTTAAGCTCTCGGTGGGTGCAAACCGTGTATTTCTACACGCCTCTGTTCCTGAGAAATCCCAAGCTAAACAGTGGCTAGTTTTCATCAAAATCGCTGTTTTTTTTTCTAGAAATGGAGATATAACGTCTTGTGTTGCCTGTTACCTACTTGTGTAAACGTTCCGGGAAGTGATCAGCGAGACCTGGCGAGACTGCCACCTAGTGATAGACCCATGAAAATGGCCTGGTTTTGACCTGACGTGCATGCGTCACTGATTCGACCCAAAGTTATGATAAAATGTCCAGATAAAATGTCCAGATTGTGCGTTTTCATGAGTTTCACGATCGTCATATATTTCATTTCCATTCATCACAGAGTTCCCAAAATCACATATAAGGTGTGTTAGAGTGTCTAGTTTCGTAATTAAAAAAAAAGCTAAAAACGTAATATTACATTTTTGGCACTCAATGAGTTAATGTGAGTGTGAATGCAGTTATACCCATTTTAGTGTGAGTGTGAATACCCATATACCCATTTACCCATTTTAGTGTGAGTGTGAATACCCATATACCCATTTACCCATTTACCCATATACCCATTTACCCATTTTAGTGTGAGTGTGAATACCCATTTTAGTGTGAGTGTGAATACCCATTTACCCATTTTAGTGTGAGTGTGAATACCCATATACCCATTTTAGTGTGAGTGTGAATACCCATATACCCATTTACCCATATACCCATTTACCCATTTTAGTGTGAGTGTGAATACCCATATACCCATTTACCCATTTTAGTGTGAGTGTGAATACCCATATACCCATTTACCCATTTACCCATTTTAGTGTGAGTGTGAATACCCATATACCCATTTACCCATTTACCCATTTTAGTGTGAGTGTGAATACCCATTTACCCATATACCCATTTTAGTGTGAGTGTGAATACCCATTTACCCATTTTAATGTGAGTGTGAATACCCATTTACCCATTTTAGTGTGAGTGTGAATACCCATATACCCATTTACCCATTTTAGTGTGAGTGTGAATACCCATTTACCCATTTTAGTGTGACTGTGAATACCCATATACCCATTTTAGTGTGAGTGTGAATACCCATATACCCATTTTAGTGTGAGTGTGAATACCCATATACCCATTTACCCATTTTAGTGTGAGTGTGAATACCCATATACCCATTTACCCATTTAAGTGTGAGTGTGAATACCCATATACCCATTTACCCATTTTAGTGTGAGTGTGAATACCCATATACCCATTTTAGTGTGAGTGTGAATACCCATATACCCATTTACCCATTTTAGTGTGAGTGTGAATACCCATATACCCATTTACCCATTTTAGTGTGAGTCTGAATACCCATATACCCATTTACCCATTTACCCATTTTAGTGTGAGTGTGAATACCCATATACCCATTTACCCATTTTAGTGTGAGTGTGAATACCCATATACCCATTTACCCATTTTAGTGTGAGTCCGAATACCCATATACCCATTTACCCATTTACCCATTTTAGTGTGAGTGTGAATACCCATATACCCATTTACCCATTTTAGTGTGAGTCTGAATACCCATTTACCCATTTACCCATTTTAGTGTGAGTGTGAATACCCATATACCCATTTTAGTGTGAGTGTGAATACCCATTTACCCATTTTAGTGTGAGTCTGAATACCCATATACCCATTTACCCATTTTAGTGTGAGTGTGAATACCCATATACCCATTTACCCATTTCGTGGGGAATCTCATGGCAAAGGATGGCCAGTGTGGTTGTCATGCCAACTTCTGTGGACGAAGAGAAAGCTGCTCCGATCACCAGGCCATCTGCGAGGTTATGTAGGCTGTCGCCAACAATCACCATGACTGCCAGCAACGGAACTCCCCGCCCTTCACAAACACAATTATACATACACTACACTACCAGTCAAACGTTTGGAGTCACTTAGATATTTCCATTCTACTCAATTATAGACAGAATAACAGCTGAGATCAGAGCGGCAGTTTTCAGATTACATTATCTGCTTACATAATTGCAAAAGGGTTCTCCGTTTTTTTCTCAGTTAGCCTTTTAAAATTATATCAGATTAGTAAACAGAATGTGCCTTTGGAACATTGGATGAATGGTTGCTGATAGTGGACAATGTAGATATTGCATTAAAGATCAGCCCTTTCTGAGGGCAACAGAGAGGGCATTTAATCATTTCGGGCAACTAGAGGGCAACATTGAGGCATTTAACCATTTTGGGCAACAGAGAGGCATTTAATCATGTGGGCAACTAGGGCATTTAATCGTCTCTGGCAACTAGAGGGGAGGCATTTAATCATCTTTGGAAAGTGTGTGTGTGTGTGTGTGTGTGTGTGTGTGTGTGTGTGTGTGTATGTGTGTGTGAGTGAGTGTGTATGTGTGAGTTTGTGTGTGAGTGTCTGTGTGTGAGTGTGTGTGTGTGTGTTGTGTGTGTGTGTGTGTGTTGTGTGTATGTGTGTGTGTGTGTTGTGTGTATGTGTGTGTGTGTGTTGTGTGTATGTGTGTGTGTGTGTGTGTGTGAACACTCACTGCGTGGTGCACTCTGGGTAGGAGCTTCCTCTGGTGGAGTGTCTGGGCATTCTGCCTCCTCTGTAGACCCCTGTATGTGAGAGAGAGTGTGAGTGTGTGTGTGTGTGTGTGTGTGTGTGTGTGTGTGTGTTGGAGAGACAGTAAGGAAATAGTGTATGGGGCGGGTGGCAGAGAGGGAGATCCTATAAAAACATTAAGGAACATGGTGTCTGTCTGTAAACAAGGGGGTGTGAAACTGAAACGTCCACTTTTAGCTGCGTCCATCTTTTCAAGATGCTGGCACAGTCACCATCCTCTCCATCGCGCACGACAATCTCGTAATCACTAAACGAGCGCGGAGCGAAGGCCCTAATGACTGCTGACCTTTACGCAAGTAGAGGACCACAACCTGACCACTACACAACCTGACCACTACGCAACCTGACCACTACACAAGTAGAGGACCACAACCTGACCACTACACAACCTGACCACTACACACACTGACCACTACACAACCTGACCACTACACAAGTAGAGGACCACAACCTGACCACTACACAACCTGACCACTACACACACTGACCACTACACAACCTGACCACTACACAAGTAGAGGACGACAACCTGACCACTACGCAACCTGACCACTACACAACCTGACCACTACGCAACCTGACCACTACACAAGTAGAGGACCACAACCTGACCACTACACAACCCGACTACTACACACTACACAACCTGACCACTACACAACCTGAACACTACACAAGTAGAGGACCACAACCTGACCACTACACAACCTGACCACTACACACTACACAACCTGACCACTACACAACCTGACCACTACACAAGTAGAGGACCACAACCTGACCACTACACAACCTGACCACTACACACACTGACTACTACACAACCTGACCACTACACAAGTAGAGGACCACAACCTGACCACTACACAACCTGACCACTACACACACTGACCACTACACAACCTGACCACTACACAAGTAGAGGACGACAACCTGACCACTACACACACTGACCACTACACAACCTGACCACTACACACACTGACCACTACACACACTGACCACTACACAACCTGACCACTACACAACCTGACCACTACACAAGTAGAGGACCACAACCTGACCACTACACAAGTAGAGGACCACAACCTGACCACTACACAACCTGACCACTACACACACTGACCACTACACAACCTGACCACTACACACACTGACCACTACACAACCTGACCACTACACACACTGACCACTACACACACTGACCACTACACAACCTGACCACTACACAACCTGACCACTACACACACTGACCACTACACAACCTGACCACTACACACACTGACCACTACACAAGTAGAGGACCACAACCTGACCACTACACAACCTGACCACTACGCAAGTCAAAGGGTGCAGAGGAGCACAGCCGCTTCATGGGAGGGGTAGATCTCGTAGATCTCGGAGCAGAGGGGTAGGGGGTAGATGGGAGGGGTAGATCTCGTAGAGCAGAGGGGTAGGGGGTAGATGGGAGGGGTAGATCTCGTAGATCTCGGAGAGCAGAGGGGTAGGGGGTAGATGGGAGGGGGAGATCTCGGAGAGCAGAGGGGTAGGGGGTAGATGGGAGGGGTAGATCTCGGAGAGCAGAGGGCTAGGGGGTAGATGGGAGGGGTAGATCTTGTAGAGCAGAGGGGTAGGGGGTAGATGGGAGGGGTAGATCTCATAGATCTCGGAGAGCAGAGGGGTAGGGGGTAGATGGGAGGGGGAGATCTCGGAGAGCAGAGGGGTAGGGGGTAGATGGGAGGGGTAGATCTCGTAGAGCAGAGGGGTAGGGGGTAGATGGGAGGGGTAGATCTCGTAGAGCAGAGGGGTAGGGGGTAGATGGGAGGGGTAGATCTCGGAGAGCAGAGGGGTAGGGGGTAGATGGGAGGGGTAGATCTCGGAGAGCAGAGGGGTAGGAGGTAGATGGGAGGGGGAGATCTCGTAGATCTCGGAGAGCAGCTGTGCTCCTATTAAGTGGTACCATCGGTTGTTCCATCATATCTGAGAGGTCACCCTTGTGAACACCTACATTTTGCACAAGGAAAGTGCCAATGAAACACACAAGGTTTTTGGGAGTTGATTAAGTACACACAGGTTGCCAGTGGTGTCCCTGAGCGTATTACGCGCCTCCCTTCCCCTCTCGCTTCTGCCATTTTAAAGTCTTCCATATTTGGCACATCAGCTGACAACCAGCTGATCCATTCTCACTCACCCATAACATAAATAAACGTGCCCATACAAATTAGATATTCAATACAAGGGCAACAGCACATAAACAGGATGGAAAACAAATTATATAAAATACACTTATTATAACTGGGCCTTGGTAAAGTGAGTATATGGAATACACTTTTTATAACTGGGCCTTAGTAAAGTGAGTCCAGTATTAAAGGAGAAATATGGCGAGTTTTCACATACAGTAGGTCTCTGTTTCTCAGCTCAGCGAGTACTGAGTTGCTACAGCCAGCAGCTAACACGGCCAGGCAGATACAGCGCTATACTATGGGGGCATGTCCATGGGGCAGATACAGCGCTATACTATGGGGGCATGAACATGGGGCATCTACAGTGCTACACTATGGGGGCATGTCCATGGGGCAGATACAGCGCTATACTATGGGGGCATGTCCATGGGGCATCTACAGTGCTACACTATGGGGGCATGTCCATGGGGCAGCTACAGCGCTATACTATGGGGGCATGTCCATGGGGCAGCTACAGCGCTATACTATGGTGGCATGTCCATGGGGCAGCTACAGCGCTATACTATGGGGGCATGTCTGTGAGTGAGCTATGGGGGCATGTCCATGGGGCATCTACAGCGCTATACTATGGGGGCATGTCTGTGAGTGAGCTCCCATGGGCATGCACTGTAGCTGCTGTGGGGGCATGTCTGTGAGTGAGCTCCCATGGGCATGCACTGTAGCTGCTGGTTATAGCAACTCGAGCAGGTAAAACCGTTTTTCTGTACCGACAGTACTCAGTGACCTTGAGAAACGGAGATCTGTGATTGGATGGATTTTTCCTTTAACTTATGTGCTGGTGCTACAAATTCACCTAAAAGGTTCTCATTTCCCAATAAACCTTACAGCCCTTGACTGCACATTGCTTCTAAATCTAAATCACATTGCACCTTTAAGACTGACTACCTTTGGCCCCTGACTACCCTTGGCCCTGGCCGTGGCGCGACTGGCTGGGGCACTGTTACGACCCCCTGTGCCCTCTTCAGGCTTGGCATAGCTAGTGCACTGATAGTGGTGTCTTTGGTTCCACTAATAGGTTAATGGTATACACCTGGATTAATGGGTTGGGCTATATACAGGGTTGTTTCTCTCTCTCTTGCTGGGTCACTTCTGGGTTAGGCACATTTCTAATTTGAAGACACATTGATAGATTTCTTTCCTACACACTTCTTATCTCTTTCTTTATCTTTCACTCCTCTTTTGCAACACAATACTGATGCTTGCATTACACCCACGCACTTACATACATTGTAGTTTTCTCCCCTAGACATCTTGTGAACTGCAGTAATTTAATATTTACTGATGACTTTTAAATAAATATATTTTGGTTGACCAAACCACCTTGTCCGCCTTCCTCTTTTATGTTGTGTTCTCGAGCCGGCCGTAACACACACACACACACACACACTGGCCGTAACAGGCACCTGCACCGTACGCCGGCACCCCGGGTTTGGTACCCACCCCGTGGTCCTTTCCGGATCCCACCCCGACTCTCTCTCCCACTCGCTTCCTGTCATTCTCCACTGTCTTGTCATTAAAAGGCATTCAAAAAGCCCAAAAAATATACTTAAAAAGATTGACAACCCTTTATTATTTATGAGAAAAGATGAGAAAACCCCTCCCTGCCTCACTCAGCCCATGGACATGGGTTAAAAACAAGAGGCAGTAATACCCTCTGTCCACTATAAAGGGCATTGAATAAAAGTTATGTTTTGAAACTGTTAAAATAACTGGCCATTTGTGAAATCTCTCTAAATTGAAGTGATGACCCTCATATTCAGGAAACAAGTTGATTATTATCAATAGAAACATAAGACCCCCCCCCCCACACACACACACACACACACATGTCTGCCATTTTGAAAAGAAAGTGTTACCTTATTTAAGTGTTACTTTCTGTTACCATACACATATAATTGTGACATCACCAGAAAGCCCAGGATGTTCTCTTGGGGGTGTAGTAGGAGTCAAACAGATGGCATAAATGGTGCTAAGGTCTTAGACTCGTGTCCCCCCAGAGGATATAAATGGTGCTAAGGTCTTAGACTCATGTCCCCCCCAGAGGATAAAATTGAATTGCTGGGTCTCAGGAGGGGGATTCCTATAGCTACTCACCCTCCCAGCTACTTGCCCCCCTGATCCCAGCTACTTGCCCCCCTGATCCCAGCTACTTGCCCCCCCTGATTCCCTCTGATTCCAGCTACTTGCCTTTTTGGTTCCCAGCTACTCACCCTTCTGGCTTCGTTCCTCACACTGACGGCAGCATGGAACAGAAACCATAGAGGGCAAACAGCCTCAATGCAGAGTCGGCGCAAGCATCTGCTAATCTCTAAACAGTCAGCGCAAGCATCTACTAATCTCTAAACAGTCAGCGCAAGCATCTGCTAATCTCTAAACAGTCAGCGCAAGCATCTACTAATCTCTAAACAGTCAGCGCAAGTATCTACTAATCTCTAAACAGTCAGCGGAAGTATCGGCTAATCTCTAAACAGTCAGCGGAAGTATCGGCTAATCTCTAAACAACACGCAACAAGGGCAACAGCTGTGGAGGGACAAACAGACTGACCAATTGCACGGTGGAGATGGACTTTCCCCTCTGACTCTCACCATTACTCTTCAGCTCAAGGGTTACAGCATGGGAGTGAGCCTGCCGAATACAGAGAGAGAGAAAGAGAATGAGAGAAAGAGAGAGAGAAAGAGAATGAGAGAGAGAGTGAGAGAAAGAGAGAGAGAGAGAAAGAAAGAGAGAGAGAGAGAGATCACACATAGTTATTCTCTCAATCAGTCTCTACAATTTCAAAGCAAAAATGTACGTCACAATATCAACATTCAGCTTCTTCTTTTTATTGTATTTCTAATAATGAGGGTAATTATATTTGACATAAACACACCACACACACATAAACACACACACACACACACAAACACACCACACACACACAAACACATGCAGACACACACATACACACATAAACACACACACAAAC
>NW_027468650.1:545000-577500 GCF_046254945.1 Alosa pseudoharengus
GTGCGTCTCCCCACAGGAGTTACACACCAACACACACACCCCGAGCATGGAGCCCAGCGTTAGCAGCAACACCGCCGCTATGCTGTAGCCGTACTCTGAACACACACCGGGGGGAGAAGAAAGAGGAGACATTCATACACTGAGCTAGTTTCTCATAGCTAGATTAGTCCAAAAGCACTAGCTGAGCTAGTTTCTCATAGCTAGATTAGTCCAAAAGCACTAGCTGAGCTAGTTTGTCACTGCTAGATTATAGCCCAAAAGCACTAGCTGAGCTAGTTTGTCACTGCTAGATTATAGCCCAAAAGCACTAGCTATGCTAGTTTGGCACTGGTAGATTAGCCCAAAAGCACTAGCTAGATTTCACTGCTAATACAAAAGCACCTAGCTATGGTGGGAGGGGCAGTTGGGGGAGGGGAAAGGGCAGTGGTTGGAGGTGAAAGAGGGTGGGAGGTTGTACTCTGCAGACTGCTGGGGGTGGAGTTGTCCTCTAAAGAAACGTGGTCAGTGAGTGGAGTCTGACACCGATTGGTCAACAGCTGCTGGATAAGGGCGGGGCATATTTGAGTGAAGCTCCGCCTGGAGAGCGGGAGCCTGGCATCCAACAGGTGCACATGCAGTAGCTGTTCAGCTGTGAAACACACCTAAACACACACACACACACACACACACACACACACACATTCAGTAGCTGATTAGCTGTGAAACACACCTAAACACACACACACACACACACACACACACACACACATTCAGTAGCTGGTCAGCTGTGAAACACACCTAAACACACACACACACACACACACACACACACATTCAGTAGCTGATTAGCTGTGAAACACACCTAAACACACACACACACACACACACACACACACGTGAACATGCTACCTGTGTCCCTTTGTGACGGAGCGATATGCACCCCGTCACTATAAATAGCGCTATGAGCACTATTGAGTGCTTATGAACATTATGAGCGCTATTGAGTGCTTATGAACATTATGAGCGCTATTGAGTGCTTATGAACATTGTGAGCGCTATTGAGTGCTTATGAACATTGTGAGCGCTACATTAAAATAGTGGACTGTTTTGCTTCTACTCAAATAATGACTATGTGAAATAATATTAAGGAGTCGGGTATGAATGCTTTGCAACTGTGACGCGGTTGGGACTTTTGGTATACTAGTGTGGCAACTACTTTATGAAGCGATGCAACTCTTAATTGACATTGTCAGCGAGTGCGGGAGATTGCGGGTGTATTGGCATGATGCACGCCATGCCGTGAGCCTGGCTTTCCACACACTCATCCATTCATTCACACTGGAGAACTTCATACTAATCGCGGAGCTTACCTGCAGCATTACCGATGTCTGCCAAAGCAGAGCGCATTGACTGTGGCTTCCTTATTCGCGCAGGAGCACCAACAAGTGGACTGTACCACATCCAGGAGGGGTGTTTTGCTCCCGTGTTGTACTGTATCATTGTTTTAGCTGTAATGAGCTGTGATATTTAAATGTGGGCATATTAGCGTGTTCAACATGGAAGTTTGTATGTATTATACATGGTTTTGTTACTGAAATGTATTTCCTTTACCTAATTGATTTATGAATGCTGGTTTACTCCTGAGGGGAGGTGTAACTCACTTTATTACCTGTGTCCAGGTAATGGGGAATTCAGTCTATTCTGGACCTCTGTTGTGAGAGGTTTGTTGACTCAGTGTAATTATGACCTTATTGCTGATATTAAGGATTTTGCTAACGGCGAACTTCATTGAATGTTAAATGTACCAGTCTGTCTTGTCTGTTCACCTGTCGGCAGCTTAAAAATAAATAGCTTTCTTCATACTGGAACCATCTTTCCTGGTGACTGCCTCCACCACTTAACAAACTACTTCACATTTGGTGGCAGCTAAAAACTCCCAGTGGCCAGGGGGCAGTATAACCATGGACTTTGTACATCAGTATGGCTCCTAGAAAGAAGAAAGCGGGGATGGCTGAAGGCGGAGCTGTTGGTGATGTGCCGCCCCCTGGTGATGGGGATGGACAGGATGAGGAGCTGAGAAGTATGTTTCGGAACTTCATCATGACGCAGCAAGCGCAAGAGGATCGATACGAGAGAGATACGGCTCGGCAAGAACAGAGATGGAGAGTTCTGCAGCATCAATTCTCTCTTCTTCAAGGAGAGGTGACTCGTGACAGGCGTGAGAGAGGAGCAGCGGCCAAGGGTTTGTCTGTATCTGCTCCTGTATCTACGGTAACTAGTCCTGTGACTAAGCCTGTAACTAGAGTGGCTCCAGTCATGACAACAGTGGTGGCAGCATCAACATCCACAGCACCCACGGCCAGTGCTCCAGGAGGGGGTCCAGTGCCAGGTGGATTGACTGTTCCGTGGACCCAGTGGGGGGCAGGTATGCACACTTCAGCGTCCTTTCTACCCATGGGGCATTTTCAAAATGACATGGCAAGCACCCCGGTGTTAAGCCCTGTGGCTGTGGACTACTCACACTTTCCTCACTATGCTGGCTGGAGGGGTCCAAGATTGCAAAGATATGTGGAAGGTGTGGAAGACATTGAACACTTTTTAACAGCCTTTGAGCGAATAGCTAGTGCAAGTGGTTGCCCTAGATCAGAGTGGGCAATGCACTAAGTGCCTTTGCTTACGGGGAAGGCAAAAGCAGCTTATATAGCAAAGGACTTTGACGAAACAATGGACTATGATAAAGTTAGAATGGCAATACTGGACAAATTTGAAATCGCTTCCGGTCATTGGAAGTACAGCTGGATGAAACCCCCAAAGCACTGTACACCAGGCTTAAGGAGCTCTATGAGAAGTGGGTGTGCCCAAAGCACTGTACACCAGGCTTAAGGAGCTCTATGAGAAGTGGGTGTGCCCAAAGTCTCGTTCCAAAGAAGAGATTGGGGAGCTTCTTGTACTTTCTTAAGTACAGTTCTTAAGAATGGTGAACAGCGAGGTGCGTCTGTGGATTAAGAAGCATGACCCCAGCAGTGCCAAAGAAGCGGTCAGCTTGGCAGATGCATTCATGTCGGCACAGAGAGGCTCAAGACAGTATAAGTTGGGCTCTAGTAGGGCATATGAGGCACCAAAGCCAGGCAGGCCTGAGGGTGGTCAGGTTAGCAGTGAGCGGAGGAGTGAGCGTCCACCCAAAACTCCCAGTGAAGAACCGGTGTGCTATCACTGTGGTCAGACAGGCCACATCAAGCCTAAGTGCCCCCTTAGAACGCCTAAAGTGTCTCATGTGTGTTACATTCCAGATGGTGAGGTCACTGATTGTCTGGGAGAACAATGGGAATCAATGGTGGAAGTGACAATTGATGGGAAGCAGCTTAAGGCCCTGATTGATACTGGTAGCAGCCAAACTTTAGTTGGGGTTAAATGGGTTCCAGAAGATGCTGTCCAGACAGAACACACTGTGAAGATGCGCTGTGTACATGGAGATGTTATTTCATATCCTACAGACATTTATATGCAAATTGGTGAGCAGGAGTACTTGGTGTCGGTGGGTGTAGCTGAGTACTTACCGTATCCAGTGGTGTTGGGCAAAGACATTCCAGGTCTGTTGGAGCTGGTTGAGCCCTGCAATATGGTGGTGACGAGGGCGAAGATCAGGGAACGGGGAACGGACTGTTCATGGGATGTGTTGCCATTTCCGGAACACCCACCGAAGGTGCCGAAGACCAGGAGCCAACGGAGACGTGAGCGGTTCAGAAGAACAAGGGTCCAAGAGACACTCCCACTGCCGGAGTCAGGTGAGCACACCTCACTTGCCCTTTCCCACAACATCAGAGAGCTGCAGAAAGCTGATGACACACTTAAGTCCTGCTTTAAAGACTTGAACCCAGATTCAAAGGGAAATGCAGAAGCCACTAAGTTCAGACTGAAGCAGGGTATCCTGTATCACCACGGGGATGGGGGAGAGCAGCTGGTTGTACCTAAATCACTTCAATCTACAGTACTGGGACACTCGGTACCGTGGGCTGGTCACTTGGGGTAGAACAAGTCATGGGAAAGAATGGCCAGAAGGTTCTATTGGCCAAACGTACTCAGATCTCATTGAGTTTTGCAGGACCTGTCCGGAGTGTCAGCTAGCAGCGCCAGGCCGGAAGAGCTGCAGAGCACCACTAATCCCTATGCTTATCATTGAGGTACCATTTAGGAGAATTGGGATGGACATAGTGGGTCCCCTGGAGCGGAGCAGGAGAGGCAACCGCTACATCCTGGTGATCGTGGATTACGCCACGAGATATCCGGAAGCATTTCCCCTGCGACAAATCAAAGCAAGGCAAGTAGCCAATGCATTACTTCAACTGGTCACAAGGGTGGGGATTCCACAGGAGGTACTGCCTGACCAGGGCACCAACTTCACATCCAAGTTGCTGAAACAGGTCTATCAGTACTTAGGCATTAAGGGAATCAAAACTACACCATACCACCCGCAGACTGATGGCTTAGTGGAAAGGTTTAATCAGACACTGAAGAATATGTTGCGCAAGTTTGTTGCAGAGTCAGGAGCCGACTGGGATGAATGGCTACCATACCTGCTGTTTGCCTACCGAGAGGTACCACAAGCTTCTACAGACTTTTGAGCTGCTATATGGAAGGCAGCTGAGGGGGCCATTGGACATCTTGAAGGAGGCATGGGAAGGCCAGCAGCCACAGCAAGGTATGAACATTCTGTTGTACGTCCTGAAAATGCGCAACAAAATGGAATATCTTGCAGAGCAGGAGGTCCAGGAGAACATGAGGGCAGCCCAGGCAACTCAAAAGAGCTGGTAAGACAAAGCTGCGAGGGACCGCTCATTCAAGCCAGGCCAACAAGTTCTACTGTTGCTGCCGACCACTGAGATCAGCCTCTTGGCAAAGTGGCAGGGACCTTTTACAGTCATCCGCAAGGTAGGCTCTGTCACTTATGAGATCAGCATGCCAGGGAGAAGAAAAGAAAAACAGATCATGCTGAAGGAGTGGCGACCGTGGAGCATCATCTCTTGGCCAGGAAAGTGGAAGAAGAGGAGGACCAGGATGGGCAGTTCTTCCCAGTGGAACAAGGACAGGAAGTGAGCCTAGATCTGTCTCATCTTTCCCCAGGGCATCAACAGGAGCTGGAGGCGGGTATACCAGAGGGGCTTGTCTCGGAGATTCCAGGGAAGACAGAGCTGGTTCAGGCTCAAGGCACCTGGACTTGAAGTTAGAAGTTATATATTAACTGCCAGGATATCGCATCCCTGCTCAGCAAAATCAGACAAGAAGTGGAGACCATGTTGGAGATGGGGATCATTGAGCCCTCCCACAGTGAATGGTCATGTCCAGTTGTGCTGGTTCCTAAAAAAGATGCCAATTTGAGATTTTGCATGGATTTTAGGCAGCGTAACGCAATATCTGCTTTTGATCCTTATCCTATGCCCAGGGTTGATGAACTAATAGATCGGCTAGGGGGCGCCAAATACCTTACTACCCTGGATCTGAGTAAGGGATATTGGCAGGTGCCCCTGACAGACAGCACGAAGGAATTGACTGCTTTTAGAACTCCATTCGGTTTCTTCCAGTACACTATGATGCCTTTGGCCTACAGGGGGCGCCAGCTACATTGCAGCGCCTTATGGATAGGGTACAGGAGGGGGCCCGGGAATACGCATTAGTGTACCTTGACGATGTGGTGGTCTTCAGTCGGACGTGGAAAGAACATCTGACCCATGTCCGGGATGTTCTGCAGAGGATCAAGACAGACGGACTGACAGTGAATCCAAAAAAGTGTGCCATGGCTCAATGCGAGGTACAATACTTGGGGTATGTTATTGGTGGAGGGACCATTAAGCCCCAGCTGAGTAAAGTGAGTGCCAATCTAGACACCCCAAGACCAACTACAAAGAAGCAGGTGCGTTCTTTCCTGGGTGTAGTGGTACAGGAGGTTTATACCCAACTTTGCCAATAGAGCTGCCCCATTAATTGAATTGACCCGTAAGTCCAATGCTAACCATGGTTCCATGGTCTAAAGATTGTGACAAGGCTTTTAATGATTTGAGGAGTTGTCTTTGCAGTGAACCTATTTTGCAGAATCCTGACTTCAGCCAGCCATTCACCGTGCAGACAGATGCCTCAGGAGTGGGCCTTGGTGTGGTGTTGCTGCAGGGGGAGCCAGGACAGCAAAAGCCGGTGGTGTACCTCAGCCGAAAACTCTTCCCACGGGAACTCCGGTATTCAACGGTGGAGAAAGAATGCCTGGCGATCAAGTGGGCCCTGGATTCGCTGAAATACTACCTGGTGGGCAAGGACTTCATCCTGGAGACAGATCACCGCGCTCTGAAATGGCTACATCGGATGAAGGACACCAACTCCAGGGTGACCCGGGGGTACATCTCGCTACAGCCCTTCAACTTTGAAGTCCGGTACAGAGCGGGACAAGAGAACATGACAGCGGACTACCTTTCTCGGGTTTTCGAGGACGAAAATCCCTGAGGAGGGGGTAATGTGACGGAGCGATATGCACCCCGTCACTATAAATAGCACTATGAGCACTATTGAGTACTTATGAACATTATGAGCGCTATTGAGTACTTATGAACATTATGAGCGCTACATTAAAATAGTGGACTATTTTGCTTCTACTCAAATAATGACTATGTGAAATAATATTAAGGAGTCGGGTATGAATGCTTTGCAACTGTGACACGGTTGGGACTTTTGGTATACTAGTGTGGCAACTACTTTATGAAGCGATGCAACTCTTAATTGACATTGTCAGCGAGTGCGGGAGATTGCGGGTGTATTGGCATGATGCGCGCCATGCCGTGAGCCTGGCTTTCCACACACTCATCCATTCATTCACACTGGAGAACTTCATACTAATCGCGGAGCTTACCTGCAGCATTACCGATGTCTGCCAAAGCAGAGCGCATTGACTGTGGCTTCCTTATTCGCGCAGGAGCGCCAACAAGTGGACTGTACCACATCCAGGAGGGGTGTTTTGCTCCCGTGTTGTACTGTATCATTGCTTTAGCTGTAATGAGCTGTGATATTTAAATGTGGGCATATTAGCGTGTTCAACATGGAAGTTTGTATGTATTATGCATGGTTTTATTACTGAAATGTATTTCCTTTACTTAATTGATTTATGAATGCTGGTTTACTCCTGAGGGAAGGTGTAACTCACTTTATTACCTGTGTCCAGGTCAGGGCTCTACACTAACATTTTTTTCCAGGAGCACTTGTGCACCCAAGTTAAAAAATTTAGGAGCACAGACAAAAATCTGGGCACAGTCAGTTCTGTACTTAACTTACACATAATGTAACTTTACATTGCAGCTAACAGTTAAACATGCCAATGCACCAATTACGAAGATTAAGAATGACTGACAACATTTACAGGAAACAAGATTTTAAAGAACATCAGTGCCTACTTAATTTTCAGTCCGTCCTATTTTTCTACATTTTGTTAATGTAAAATAATATAATGCATTGCCATATTTGCATATAGCCTGTATGAAGTACGCTATCCTGCCAAATGTAGGTCCTTAGGCCAATTTATTTATTTGTGAATCCACCTATAGCTAATCCAAATATGCCCATGGTGACCTATCTGACTGCATACTGCCCAATACTAGCCTACTACTAAAACCGTGAATTTTCTCTTCAACAAAACCCAACATAGTCTAATCAATGATATTTATATTTATTTAAAATATCTGCACTGATGGAGGCAGTAGGCAGATGGTAGGCCTATGCTTACTTTCGTTTTGCACTTCAGCTTGTATTCGGTGTAAAACAAACAAGCATGCATGGAAGCCTGGGGTTGTCTGTAGTGTTCTACTTTTGAATAAAACGGGAGTATTACGGGAGGCTACTTTTGTGCCTGTTCGCTACAGCTATATTTTGCATATTGTAGCCAATGTCAACTGGGCTAAAAGGCATGTTACCTTTTCCTTCTCTCACTGCATTCTTAGAATCTCATCCTGTTCCTCATATATCCGATGAATTCGGTGGATTGAAGAAATTAGTTCTACTTTGCATCTTGGTTGGCTAGTCTAACTTTCCGCTTTTTCAACGCACCCTTAAATTTGATAGAAGCAACTAGCGAGTCACAACGCAAAACTGCTAAGGTTGATGGGAGGTGTAGTTTTTATGCTATATTGGCGACGTGATTTTATAGTTTGCACCAGTAGTGTTTCGCGATGTTGCGGTGTATTTGAGTACTCGACAATGTAGACCAACATTAACTTGGCTAGAAGTCATTCGCACCAGTGCGCCTAAATATTTTTTTGCACTTGCACGCAATTATTTTTACTCGCATGTGCGAGTGAAATGGGCGCACTGTAGAGCCCTGGTCCAGGTAATGGGGAATTCAGTCTATTCTGGACCTCTGTTGTGAGAGGTTTGTTGACTCAGTGTAATTACGACCTTATTGCTGATATTAAGGATTTTGCTAACAGCAAACTTCATTGAATGTTAAATGTACCAGTCTGTCTCGTCTGTTCACCTGTCGGCAGCTTAAAAATAAATAGCTTTCTTCATACTGGAACCATCTTTCCTGGTGACTGCCTCCACCGCTCAACAAACTACTTCACACCCCTGATTATGCTACCTGTGTTCACCTGTGTCCCCTGATTATGCTACCTGTGTCCACTAAACATGCTACCTGTTTCCACTGAACATGCTACCTGTGTCCACTAAACATGCTACCTGTGTTCACCTGTGTCCACTAAACATGCTACCTGTGTCTACTGAACATGCTACCTATGTCCACTAAACATGCTAACTGTGTCTACTGAACATGCTTCCTGTGTCTACTGCTACCTGTGTCCACTGAACATGCTACCTGTGTCCACTAAACATGCTACCTGTGTCTACTGCTACCTGTGTCCACTAAACATGCTAACTGTGTCTACTGAACATGCTTCCTGTGTCTACTGCTACCTGTGTCCACTGAACATGCTACCTGTGTCCACTAAACATGCTACCTGTGTCTACTGCTACCTGTGTCTACTAAACATGCTACCTGTGTTCACTGCTACCTGTGTTCACTGCTACCTGTGTCTACTGCTACCTGTGTCCACTAAACATGCTACCTGTGTCCACTAAACATGCTACCTGTGTCCACTGAACATGCTACCTGTGTCTACTGATTATGCTTCCTGTGTCCACTAAACATGCTACCTGTGTTCACCTGTGTCCAGTCCCCAACAGCTCTCTGTTGTTCTTGGTCACACCCCTTTGTTGGGGTTCCACCTCCAATGCCCAGCTTGTGCAACAGCAGCTCCATATCTGCAACACAGAGCAAAACCCACAGTATACACACGTAGGATGTACAAACCCCCAGTACACACACGTAGGATGTACAAACCCACAGTACACACACGTAGGATGTACAAACCCACAGTACACACACGTAGGATGTACAAACCCACAGTACACACACGTAGCAAAACCCCCAGTACACACACGTAGGATGTACAAACCCACAGTACACACACGTGGGATGTACAAACCCACAGTACACACACACGTAGAGCAAAACCCCCAGTACACACACGTAGGATGTACAAACCTAAACAGACTTAACACACTGAGGGCCAGATGTACGTACATTTGCGAACGTAGCATTATCAGCACCATGGACAAACCGCAGATTGAGAACGATGTCAGACCCAAGTTTCCGTCGTATTTATCAAACTTTCAATCCTTAGTGTAAACTGCGCCTTTCTCTGCCTTTCTCTGGCCATAAACGCAATTTACGAACGTCCACAACTGAATGACAGAGCCTACATACAAGCACAGTTGAATGAAGTTAACTGATGACAACATAAAAAAGATCAAACATTTAGCGATCATGAAATAATACCATACATGATAAGATGTCAAAAAGCAGGGAGATAATGAAGATCAGTAGTTCTAATCAAACTACTTGTGCACATAGGCTATGGAAGATTGGTCAAATCTAACAAGTAGGAAAGTTTAAGTGAATGACCAAAACTGGTGCTCTAAATAGCTATTCTGTTGTCTTTGAAAGGTTCTCTTATTGATGCATTGAACTGCAATTTGGATTAACACCTGCTTTTGGGTCATTCCACGTCAATTCAACCAGGGCTCACACAGGGCGGAAGTATTTAGGCGCAGAATAGACGTGCGCTTTCATGAGCAGTCTGTACATACCGCGGAATACATAACTAGGCGCTCTTTACACTTCCCCTCCCATCTCTTTACGCTAAACTCCCACTTTCCCCATGATCCTCCAATGAATGCATATGCATGACGCTGTGTGTGTGTGTGTTTGTGAGTGTGTGTGTTTACCTGTAACCTGCAGGTGTTGTGTGTGTGTGTTTACCTGTAACCTGCAGGTGTTGTGTGTGTGTGTTTACCTGTAACCTGCAGGTGTTGTTGTGTGTGTATGTGTGTGTGAGTGTGTGTGTTTACCTGTAACCTGCAGGTGTTGTGTGTGTGTGTTTACCTGTAACCTGCAGGTGTTGTGTGTGTATGTGTGTGTGAGTGTGTGTGTTTACCTGTAACCTGCAGGTTGTTGGAGCGATTGAGAGAGCGGAATACTGCATCGGTAAAGAAGGAGGGGGGGGGGAGGTTCCGGCGACTCAGGCAGTGACCTCTCAGCAGATGACTGACCAGCGCTGCAGCCAATCGTGGCAGGGAGAACAAGTCCGCACCTCGTCTATCAGTGATTCCTGCCTCTTCCATTAAGGACTCCGCGTCCACACACTACACACACATACATGCCCAGACACACATAGAACATACACACACACACACACACACACACACAAGCATATGCATACACACACACATAGAACATACACATACACACACCCAAGCATATGCATACACACACACATACGAGCATATGCATACACACACATGCACGCAAACATACACACATAGACACAAGCTTACACACACATGCACGCAAACACACACAAGCATACACACACATGCATGCAATCACACATCCAAGCATACATATACACATACACACAGGAGCATACGCATACACACACAACGAGCATACACACACATGCATGAAACACACACAGACAGGTATGCTGCAGTCAATACACATATGTGTATTGTATATGTGTTTGTATATGTGAGATGTGTGTATTGCCTGTATCTCACCTGTGTGTGTGTGTGTGTGTGTGTGTGTGTCTGAGAGATGTGTGTGTTGCCTGAATCTTACCTGTGTGTGTGTGTGTGTGTGTCTGAGAGATGTATGTATTGCCTGTATCTCACCTGTGTGTGTGTGTGTGTGTGTATGTGAGATGTGTGTATTGCCTGTATCTCACCTGTGTGTGTGTGTGTGTGTGTGTGTGTGTGTCTGAGAGATGTATGTATTGCCTGTATCTCACCTGTGTGTGTGTGTGTGTATGTGAGATGTGTGTATTGCCTGTATCTCACCTGTGTGTGTGTGTGTGTGTGTGTGTGTGTGTGTGTCAGAGAGATGTGTCTGCTGTATCTCACCTGTGTGTGTGAGGGGGCGTGGCTCTGTTTTGGAAGAGCAGCTGATTGGTAGTCCTGGTTGAGAGTCATTAGGATGCTCTCAGTCTCATTGGATGAGAGAAAGCGGTGATCCTCCTGTGGGTGGAGCCTAGCAAGAGCTCGGAGGCAGTGGGGGAGGGGCTGAGGCGGGGAGGGCGGGTCCAGACACAGGTGGCGCATGTTGATGATGTAGCACAAAAGCACCGTAGATATCCGCTGGTAGTCCTCCAGACTCATGTCACCCTTCCCATCATCCCCCAGGACTGACAGCACATGCTCTGGTCTGAGACACTGTAACCATGGAGATAAAAGAAGGACAAAGACCCTCATACTGTTGTAGAAGCTCCTAGGCAACGTTCTATTAGCGCAACGTTTTATCAGCGCAACGTTCTATTAGCGCAACGTTTTATTAGCACAACGTTCTATTCTATTAGTGCAACGTTCTACTAGTGCAACCAGAGAGGGTTCAAGCGGAGCGAGAGGCGCAAACGTTCGACAATTTCCGCGTTCGATTATTGCAAGGGGGAGGGGGGAAATCCCCCTTTATGCAGACCAGAGTAAACCCTCGCTGCACTAATGTCAATGGAGACTTGTGGAATTTTACCAATAAATTGGTCATTGTGTCTCTGGATTTGTTGAGGGTTTTTTGGAAAATTGTGTCATAATCTGTAAGTGTTTGGGATCATTTCAAGCCTAATAGTGTAATTTTTTAGTGTTCGGATTTGTAATAAAATAACTTAATATTAGACCTTGCTGCTGCCAGTTACTGTCCGGTTGTTAGCATGCTAGCTAGCCTCTTAACTAAGGTAACATTTTAAACGGAGAAGTGTAATTTCTTTGAAATGACAACTAGCTGAATAACATTACTGACATTAGTAGTTAAAATCCGTACCCGACCCGCATTAAATAAAACTGACACCCGACCCGTACCCGAGTTAAACAGACACGTTTAAGGAACTAATTACACAACCATTAACATTGCAGATCCAACTTCAGCTGAAGTTGACAGGCATATCCTACATGATGTATTGTGGTAGCCTGGCTACTTTTCAACACCCGAGTGATAACATTTTACCACTTTTCAAGCAGATGCGTCTACAAGGCTATCGCCACGCAAATGCCTAATTTAGAATTCAAACACGGCCTTGCACACACAACTTATTAACAGCAGTAGTAGGCTAGCCTACATTAAAAGAAGGAATGATTCGGTCATAACCTACACCGGATTATGCATTAGCCTGTGAAACTTTGTGCCTATACCTTTTCCAACGCATAGGAGAAATCTCGCTCACTTGCAGGGATGTCAATAGATCTCACAATCTAGGCAATATTGGGAATTAAACGAGCATGCTCTCTCCACCATGACAACATGTCAAAAGAGTCATCTTTAGGCGTTTTTTTATCAATGTGCAGCCACTTTTGTTCTGAAAGACTGCAGGCAGATCCCGCGCATGTGATTTTTAAAAGTGAAATAGCCTATAGGCGCCTGTTTTGGGAAGGCACGTACGAAACGTGCATTTCAAATGCTTTTATCAACTTGAATTGCAGGCATATTATTTAGGATGTGTTACTGTAGAACATATTGTTACATCTGCACGTGATGTTTATGAAAGGCCAATTCCCACCCGTGTCACCCCCGTGTCCGACCCGCACCCGACACAGTAGAATATTTTCACCCGTTTCATCAAAATGTGCGGGTCACCCGTCAGGTACCCACTGGTACCCGAACCCGTGCAGGACTCTGAGCCAGCTAGCTCGGTTCACATGACTAATTCAATTATTTATATCATGTCCTAAAGAATGATTCATTGGTATCATACATGATTATAGACAATAATACTGTGAACACATTTATGTTTATCTGTTCTTATTGCTTATTAAGAGAGAAAGTTTATTTAGTGACGTAAGGTGACACTCCCACTTATGCAGACCGGAACTGTCCCATTTTGCTCCCATAGTAACGAATTACATTGCTCTATCTTGCTAGTAATCAAGGATCTTTGGTGCCACGTTCTTCAGACTTCAAAACAAGTGTGCACAAGCAACAAAAAACATTGGAAGGCTCAACTGATTGGCTGCTTCAGTTGAGCCCTCATCAGGCCAATTAGAAGATTGAACCACCTCATTAACCCAATTTCCTTCTGTATATATATATAGATCTAACTTAGGTCCTACCCACAAACATAGTCCCAACAGAAAACAGTATATCATATCAAAAACACATGCAGTCACCCCCACACCCACAGACATACAAACAAATAAACAAAAGCAGACAGCAAATAAGACAAAAAAGCTAAATTATGTCAATACAGGAAAAAGGGATGAAGTTCAGGTCAAACAGAACTACAAAAAAGGCTTTAGGTCAAAGTCTAAGTTAAGACCCCTTGGAGATAATGTGAGTAAAAGTGTAATATGCCTCTCTTTTTAAAATAATGTTATTAATATGACCTTCCCTCCTGGGAGCTTTGACATGTTCAATACCTAAGGACCAGCTTCCTCAGATGGTCACACCAGCATATCCAGCTTGTGGCCCAACCAGCTACACCAGCAAAGACCAGCAAGAGCTGGAAGAAAACCAGCAAAGACCAGCTAAAACCAGATACCAGAATAAGCTGGTTTCTAGCTGTTTTTTCAGCAGGGTGGTCAAACAAGCTGGTTAACAAGCTGGTCAACCAGCAAACCACCTCATGCTGGCCAGACTGTTTTTTTCAGCAGGGCAGTTCTACATTTCTGCCTTAACATTAAAGTATTATAACTTGTGCAGCATTGCACTCTCTCCCTACAAGCTTTAAACTTGGCTTGACTCATTCTCATAGATAGGCGTGATTGATTACTGATTGATAGAGGTTTTGGGATGCTAACTCGAGTTGCTGCAGCCAGCAGCTAAATTAGTCAGGCAGTTCCAGTGCTACACTCTGGGGGCATGAACATGGGGCAGCTACACTCTGGGGGCATGAACATGGGGCAGCTACAGTGCTACACTCTGGGGGCAGCTACAGTGCTACACTCTGGGGGCATGAACATGGGGCAGCTACAGCGCTACACTCTGGGGGCATGAACATGGGGCAGCTACAGCGCTACACTCTGGGGGCATGAACATGGGGCAGCTACAGCGCTACACTGGGGGCATGAACATGGGGCAGCTACAGTGCTACACTCTGGGGGCATGAACATGGGGCAGCTACAGCGCTACACTCTGGGGGCATGTCCAAGTCCGTGAGCCCCCATGTTTATACCCCCAGAGTGTAGCTGTTGGAACTAGCAACTCGAGCTGGTAAAACGATTGTTCTCGGAGGTTTTCATACTGACAGTAGTCGTGACCTTGAGAAACAGAGATCTATGTGAAAAGGGAGAGAGAAAGAGAGAGAAACAGATCTATGTGAAAAGGGAGAGAGAAAGAGAGAGAGAGAAACAGATCTATGTGAAAAGGGAGAGAGAAAGAGAGAGAGAGAGAGAAACAGAGATCTATGTGAAAAGTCACTTGATTTCTCCTTTGGCTGCTTCTATCAGCTATTCCTGATTGCTTTTGTTTATGTAAAGCACATTGAATGAGCTCTGTGTATGAAATGCGCTATACAAATGAAGTTGACTTGACTTGACTTTAACACCTCAATCATCAGAGTCGCTACATGCTGTCCCTCTCACTTCTGTTTTGTCTGAGTCTTGAGGCAAGAAGCACTCCTTCCCTCCCTGTGTGTGTGTATGTGTGTGTGTGTGTGTGTGTGTGTGTGTGTGTGTGTGTGTACCTGATGACCCAGGCGCTGCTGCAGTAGAGAGATGATGACCTGCGTCTGCTGTGTGTGTGTGTGTGTGTGTGTGTGTGTGTGTGTGTGTGTGTGTGTGTACCTGATGACCCAGGCGCTGCTGCAGTAGAGAGATGATGACCTGCGTCTGCTGTGTGTGTGTGTGTGTGTGTGTGTGTGTGTGTGTGTGTGTGTGTGTACCTGATGACCCAGGCGCTGCTGCAGTAGAGAGATGATGACCTGCGTCTGCTGTGTGTGTGTGTGTGTGTGTGTGTGTGTGTACCTGATGACCCAGGCGCTGCTGCAGTAGAGAGATGATGACCTGCGTCTGGTTCCTCAGGATTGGCGTCTCCCCCCACAACACCTCCACGTCAGGGTACTGTGTGTGGAACATGATCCCATCAGGGTCCACTACTGCAATTGTGTGTGTATGTGTGTGTGTATGTGTATTCGTGTGTGTATGTGCATGTTTATGTGTGTGTATGTGTGTGTGTGTGTGTTGACCAGCACCTCCTCGACTTGCTCCTCCTCTGACAGCAGTGACTCCGGATGCAGCAGTGTGTCCTGCCCCGTCACACCGTCACACAAGCCCAGCACCAGCAGCCAGGCCCACACGTACATACTGGCAACACACACACATACACACACACACACACCGTCACACACACACACACACACACACGCACGCACGCACGCACACACACCCTCACGACCACACACACACACTCTCACTCTCACTCACTCTCTCTCTCTCACTCTCACACTCACTCACACACAAACACTCACTCACACACACACTCACACTCACTCTCACACAAGTGTGCACACACACCAGGAACAGGTGTCCTGGTTAGACAGAGGGAGAGAAAATCCCTGTGTGGTGTTAAAGTGAGGATGGACAAAGGTAGGAGGCAAATGAGCTACACTCAAACACACACACACACACACACACACACACACACACACTCTCCTCAGAAGCTCCTCAAATCAGCCCTAAATCGGCAGAAAGAGAGAGAGAGCCAGAAGCTCAAAGAAGATACTGAGGTGCTAGCTGCCTCAAATAAAAAATAAGTAGGCTAAGTATATGCAAGGAATACCCCTGCTATTGCCACGGCCTCTCCTCCACTGGAAAAAGATTGTCATTTTTCCCTTGCTTAAATACCTAAACAAATATCGGAAGTTGAACTCTGTCACCCTCAATGACGCTTATCCCCTCCTCCACATTGAGGAGTCACTGACCACCCTCAAGGGTGCCAAGTGGTACTCCACCCTCAAGGGTGCCAAGTGGTACTCCACCCTCAAGGGTGCTAAGTGGTACTCCACCCTCAAGGGTGCCAAGTGGTACTCCACCCTCAAGGGTGCCAAGTGGTACTCCACCCTTGATCTGGCCAGCAGCTACTGGCAGGTGGAGGTGGATGAACGCGACCAGGAAAAGATGGCTTTTACCACTCCAATAGGGTCGTATGAGTTTAGATGGCTTTTACCACTCCAATAGGGTCGTATGAGTTTGAACGTGGCCGGGAAAAGATGGCTTGTACCCTCCAATAGGGTCGTATGAGTTCGTATGAGTTTGAACGCGGCCGGGAAAAGATGGCTTGTACCACTCCAATAGGGTCGTATGAGTTTGAACGCTCCAATAGGGTCGTATGAGTTTGAACGCCATTTGGACTTTGCAATGCACCTGCCACTTTCCAGCAGCTTATTCAGCACTGTTTAGGTGAGTTCCTGAACAAGTCTTAATTAATCTATTTTGCCAAGAGTGCTGCCCCTCTTCATGACCTGCTGCAGGGCACTGCAGTTGCCCAGAAGACATCAAATTGTGACCAGGCCTTTAGGCACTTGAAGGAAGTCTACCTATTCTGGCCTACACTGACTTTAACCTGCATCTCCAGTTGTACACTGATGCAAGCCTGGGAGGTTTGGGGGCGGTGTTGTCCCAGGTACAGGGTGGTAAAGAGCATGTTATCGCCTACGCCAGTCAAAGCCTCCATCCAACTGATATGAGAAGAATGACCAGAATTACAGCTCATTCAAACTGGAGCTATGACCGACAAGTTCAAAGATTACATGTGGGGAACAAAGGTAGAGGTCTTCACAGACAACAACCCACTGGTACATCTACAAACAGCAACCCACTGGTACATCTACAAACAGCAAAACCTGAAGCTGCTGAGCAGCGATGGGCACCCCAATTAGCCACTTTAAATATACCATCCCTTACTGTCCAGGGACTGCCAACCGTAATGCCGACGTACTCTCCTGCCTCCTAGGTGAACAACCAGAGGCCATTACCCAACTGGACTCTATCGCAGAGCCTATAGCCAAATCCTTGTTTGGAAAGCCTATGCCAAAACGCACTGGCATGAGTACCACAAGAAGAGTGGTCACCAGAGTGCAGAGAGAACCCTATCACTTCCCACAAAGCAAAGCAAAGTATTCTACCCAGCACTGTGCGGTATGAACAAGGTGGTGCAGGGTGGTGCAGGGTGTAGACAGGGTGGTGCAGGGTGTAGACAGGGTCGTGCAGGGTGTAGACAGGGTGGTGCAGGGTGGTGCAGGGTGTAGGCAGGGTGGTGCAGGGTGTAGACAGAGTGGTGCAGGGTGTAGACAGGGTGGCGCAGGGTGTAGACAGGGTCGTGCAGGGTGGTGCAGGATGGTGCAGAGTGTGGGGGGACAATATACTAGTAAATGATCCTTCTGTATGCTTGCTGTAGGTTCACTGTGCAAGAGGGAGACACACACACACTAATGAATGGCAAGTCCCTAACACACGCATACACACACTAATGACTGGAATCTTCCTAGCGCGCATACACACACACACACACACACACACACACACTAATGAGTGGCATCTCCCTAGCGCGCATACACACACACACACACACACACACACACACACACACACACACTGATGAGTGGCATCTCTCTAGCACACACAAACGGGTTAATGAGGGCCTGTCAACCCCAAACTGTCATGAACTTGAGCAGGACACACACACACACACACATACACACACACACACACACACAGGAGGGAAGGAGGAGGACATAGGAGCAGGACAAAAGGGCCTCATGGACTACAGGAGTGGGGGGTAAATATGGAGAGGAGGGTAGAGAGAGTGGAGAAAGGGAAAGAGAGAGAGTGGGGGAGAGAGAGAGAGAGTGGGGGAGAGAGAGAGAGAGTGGGGGAGAGAGAGAGAGAGATTCCCCTGGTGTTCTGTAGGACATCTGTCTCAAGAACACTCACTTTCTAAACAGAAAATACTGAATATCGCATCACCAGATTATAATGGAACAGGGGTTGTGATTGTTCCAACAGTGCTTGCTAACGCAGTGTCAGGGGCCCTTGTGGCACCCAATACGTCGTCATAGAGACTGTGGGTCTGCCCCTGAATGCACTACAGAAACTGCTTATCTAATAAAATCTAGTCTTATTAATCTTACTGTATATCAAGAAGAAGTATTGTTTTCAGTGTAGAGACTTACCTAGCGCTTTCTCGTAAAATCATTTGACTTAATTTAAGAAGAGTTTGACTACTTTTAAGATGTCTCAACAAGCAAATTTGTCCTAAAAACAAGCAATTTTGTCTGGCAGTGCATTGAGAAAATTTGTCTTGATAAAACTTCATGAGAGTGCTAGGTAAGTCTCTTCGTACTAAATCAATACCAAATAGATTTTTTGATCTTACTTTAAGATTAATAACACTTGGCTAGATTTAATTTTTTACGGTGTGAAAACAGTCACAAGTTGTAGGCCTTTCCCAGTACTACGGTCTGGGAAACGTTACGGTCTGGGAAACGTTTCCCTTTTCCAAATGAGGACTGTACTAGAGATAAGAACACTTATCTCTTATCTTTTTTTCTCCTTTGTTTATATATTTATGCTATTAATATTAATATTGTGCAGTAATTTAAGTCAGAGGACTAAGCATTTCACTGCATGTTGTACTTTGTTTATCACCCGGTGAAAAGAAATACTCTTTTCTGATTAGCTTAGATTGGATTAGATCTGGTAATTTATTTTTTTTTCGTTCCATATCAATGCTTATGAATGGTAACTATAACAACCAAAGTAGGATGACAGTTGAGCCTGGAAGCAGGCTTCGCAGCAATGGAATCAACTGTAAACAAGCTAATTGTCCATCCCTATCACTGTTAGGGCCAAAGAAAGATGTACAGCAAACTGAACAAGTCGGCGTGTTTGTAAATGGAACCACTTGTTTCCTTTGCGTGCTATAAAGGCATGACTATTCCCTATGGTGGCAACTGGGTGATAAGCAGGTTAACAGGTGGTACCTTGGAGGTGTCCCGTTATACGGGATTAATGGATTTGGGAGTCAGGGAGTTCTTGGCCTCCGCCTTGTCCATTAATTCCGTATAATGGGACACTTCCGCAGCAGTTATCCCTTACATAAATGTATGTGACAAATAAATATCTTGAATATTCACACTTCACATGTCACCAGGCATGAACATATCATCTATATATGTTACTAGGACGAGTTAGACAATGCTTCACTCCTATATGTGACTACGCCAGATTAGACAATGCTTCACTCCTATATGTGACTAGGCCAGATTAGACAATGCTTCACTCCTATATGTGACTAGGCCAGATTAGACAAAAATTCTCTCCGACGTGTGACTAGGCCATATTAGATACTGCTTCGGTCTTATATGTGACTACGCCATATTAGAAATGTTTATTTCCTACAATCTGACTAGGCCAGATTAGACAATGCTTCGCTCCTAGCCAGATTATCCAATGCTTTACTCCTATATGTGACTAGGCCAGATTAGCCAATGCTTCGCTCCTAGCCAGATTAGACAATGCTTCGCTCCTATATGTGACTAGGCCAGATTAGCCAATGCTTCGCTCCTAGCCAGATTAGCCAATGCTTCGCTCCTATATGGGACTAGGCCAGATTAGCCAATGCTTCGCTCCTATATGTGACTAGGCCAGATTAGCCAATGCTTCGCTCCTATATGGGACTAGGCCAGATTAGCCAATGCTTCGCTCCTATATGTGACTAGGCCAGATTAGCCAATGCTTCGCTCCTATATGTGACTAGACCAGATTAGACAATGCTTCGCTCCTATATGGGACTAGGCCAGATTAGCCAATGCTTCGCTCCTATATGTGACTAGGCCAGATTAGCCAATGCTTCGCTCCTATATGGGACTAGGCCAGATTAGCCAATGCTTCGCTCCTATATGTGACTAGGCCAGATTAGCCAATGCTTCGCTCCTATATGTGACTAGACCAGATTAGACAATGCTTCGCTCCTATATGGGACTAGGCCAGATTATATACATTCATAGTGTATAGTATCGGAGCATCTACATTTACAGATCAAATTAGTCCCCTTCATTGTGACATACATATACACTCTTTCGGTATCCATCACACACACACACACACACACACACACACACACACACACACATATTCCTTGAATTTCCCCTTGAGGATCAATAAAGTATCTATCTATCTATCTATCTATCAGACACAAATGTATAATTCATCACACTACTGACACAATGCCTACTCTCATACCTACCAGCATACACATTCATGAAACACAAACCTGCCCCCCCCCACACACACACACACACTCCCATACACACACACACACACACACACTCACATACCTGTAAGCAATCTTTGAATCAGTGTTTGCGCTGCAGACTCCTCTCCTCTCCAACACACTCCTCTCCTCTCCAACACACTCCTCTCTTCTCTTCTCCAACACACTCCTCTCCTCTCTTCTCCAACACACTCCTCGCTTCTCTTCTCGCCCGGATCTCACCGTGCACACACACACATACGTTCTCTCTCACCGTGCACACACACACACACATACGCGCTCTTACCGTGCACACACACACATACGCTCTCTATCACCGTGCACACACACACATACAGTATGTTCTCTTTCACTAACACACACTAATACAAACCCACTTGCTCCCTCTCTGCCTCCCTCTCTCTCTCTCTCTCCCTCCTTCTCTCTCCCTCCCTCCCTCTCTCTCTCTCTCTCTCCCTCTCCCTCTCTCCCTCCTTCTCTCTCCCTCCCTCCCTCTCTCTCTCTCTCTCTCTCCCTCCCTCCTCCCTCTCCCTCTCTCCCTCCCTCCTCCCTCTCTCCCTCCTTCTCTCTTCCTCCCTCCCTCTCTCTCTTCCTCCCTCTCTCTCTCTCTCTCTCTCTCTCCCTCCTCCCTCTCTCTCTCCCTCTCTCTCTCTCTCTCTCTCCCTCCTCCCTCTCTCTCTCTCCCTCCTTCTCTCTTCCTCCCTCCCTCTCTCTCTCTCTTTCTCTCCCGCTTGTTTTTAAGTCACATGTCCTGAAATCTAAGCTAGAACATGCCGGCAACTTTCAGCAGAGCCACATGCGCTCCAACACACACACACATTACAACACACACACACACACACACACACACACTACAACACACACACACACTACAACACACACACACACACACACACACACAATGCACTGCTCCAACACACACACACACACTGCAACACACACACACACACACACACACACACACACACACAATGCACTGCTCCAACACACACACACACTACAACACACACACACACACACACACACACACTACAACACACACACACACACATACAGTGCACTGCTCCAACACACACACACTACAACACACACGTTAGACAAACAAACACACTACAACACACACTATATCACACACACACACACACACACACAGTGCAACACACACACTTTATCACACACACATTAAAAGACACATACTGCTGGGGGGAATTCCAGCGCAGGGTCAAGCCCTCTTAATTACTAAGCCTCCTGTTGCTATAGAGAGTTGCTATGGCGAGTTGTGCAAGCTTCAGCAGATTACTGGCAAGGGTGGGCAAGGGGAATGGTTACTATGGTGATCTCTGTCTCATTTGGCTAATGAGGCCCAGAGTGGGGTTTGTGATTGTGTGAGACTAACTGTGTGTGTCTGTGTGAGAGAGACTGACTAAGAGTGTGTATGAGTGAGTGAGGTTGTGTGTGTGAGAGAGAGAGAGAGAGAGAGAGAGAGAGAGAGAAAGACACGTATGTGTTTGACAGAGAGTGTGTGTGTTCTGGGAGAATCACTGACACTTTAAGATCCTCTGGAGAATCACTGACACTTTAAGATCCTCTGGAGCCAATTTGTGCTACAGGACAGACATGCAGACACATGAAGACACAAGACCAACCGTACCAACACAACATCAACATACATGTAGTAGGTGTGTGTGTGTGTGTGTGTGTGTGTGTGTGTGTGTGTGTGTGTGTGTGTGTGTGTGTGAGAGAGAGAGAGAGAGACGAAAACTAATGCAAACCAGCCCAGAGGACTATTTCACCAAAGCAGGCTTGCGCTCATCTGACCGTCATACATGTCACATCTGACCTTCATACATGTCACATCTGACCTTCATACATGTCATAAAGGCCAAGACAGGAAGACGAGGTGGGACTTTCTTCAGAGACCTCAGAGGTCATTCTGGAATGCATTTGTGAAACTAAAGTGTAAATTCAGACAGAATTTCATGTGACGTATTCTAGGTTCTATAGCTTTGTTTACATCCACCTGGTAGGCAAGGGACAAGTTGAACCCATTGAACATCGTTGTCTGCAGCTTAGAAGCTGTAAAATATTTGATCATTTAACTTCAACTGAACAGCGACAGGTTTTGGTAGGCAGTAGACTCTAAACGGTACGTTAAAGACGTTAAATCGGTAGCCTACAGTTATAGCCAGCGTCAGTCAGCATGTAACATTAATGGCATTAAAGTCATGAATCCTGTAACATATTATAACATATAACAGCGATGGCTTATTCGAAGACGATCTGCATGGATATATAACCACCCAGAAAAACTCAGAATGTGAGTGATAAAGTTCATTAATCGTATGAAACTTTTAAACTGAAACTATTAGTTATCCATTGCAGCATCGGCTATATTAGGCTGTTATGCTAGCTCAGCCTTTAAATATGCTGTTATTTTGGTCATGTGGACTTGATTAAACGGGTAAAGATAATTCATAACCGGCTTATTTCTTACATGACTGAAGCAGTAGCAGCTAGCCTATACTAGGTTCAACAGCAGTGGTGTTTGAGGTTGCTGTGTTAAGTTGTGTGTGATCGCTAAACAATTCATAGGATCAAATCAGTTTATTTTGACATACAGGAGCTAGCCTAACTGACATGTAGGCTATAGCACATAAGCCTATTCTGTTTTCATTTATTAGCATTTGTTGTGATTATATAATCAAATGACACTCATGATAACTGGAAATAGAAGGACAGAAGGTGATTGATGTCCACAAGCACGAATTTCACGAGACAAATTAGACCAAACTGTTCCGGTAAAAATATTATTTTTCCCTTCATAGCCTATCTCTGGCAATTCATTTTTGGAGGACTGTAGATAGTTGTATTTTAGCCTACGTCTTAGTAGACAGTAGCCTAGGCCATCTTGAGAATAAAATACTTCACAGCTGCTAACGATCATCCTCCACAACCAAGAGGATTGGTAGGCTAAACAGTCGTTCGTCGTCTTTTTGCTTCTTATTGTAAAACCAACTGTTAGGGCCTCCCGGTCAATATTTGATAATCAAAATTTCAATAGCTATTTGTAACTATGTGTAGCCTATGCAACCCGACTGTTGTAGGATTGCCTACCACTCTGCAGTGCCTTGCCTACCATTCTTGCCTACCACTCTGCAGTGCCTTGCCTACCACTCTTGCCTACCACTCTTGCCTACCACTCTGCAGTGCCTTGCCTACCACTCTGGCCTACCACTCTGCAGTGCCTTGCCTACCACTCTTGCCTACCACTCTTGCCTACCACTCTGCAGTGCCTTGCCTACCACTCTTGCCTACCACTCTGGTTGTAAACAAACGGTGACGTAACGTTAGAACGGAGGTGCAAAACCGTAATAGGTGAAAGAGCCCTCAACTCTTGACATCCTAAAACACAAGACAAGAACAACAACTACAGTAGCGGTTGAGAGTTGGAAAATGTTTTTTTATTCATCTTGTTTTTAAAATTTATTTACAATTGAAAACACACTCATTATAAATGCACAAAAACGAAGTGTTCTCACATAATGTAAGATCGGGTTGGAGAGAATAAAGCTTATCAAGATATTCGTCATCATCTTGATAATCATCAAGATATTCGTCATCATCAAGATATTCGTCATCTTCAAGATATTCGTCATCTTCAAGATATTCGTCATCTTCAAGATATTCGTCATCATCAAGATATTCGTCATCGTTGTTTGACGTTGATTGTAATCCGTCCCACTCACACAAACAGCACAGCGCACCCACTCAGGCCAGCATTGCACACACACACACACACACACATACACACACACAGCACAGCGCACCCACTCAGGCCAGCATTGCACACACACACACACACACACAAACAGCACAGTGCTCTTATTTGGCCGAGTTAGAGTCTGCTGGACTCCAGCATTGCACTTATGGGGCCCTATTATGACAGTCTAGAGCGCATGGCCACTGGCAAATGATTGTGAGTGGATTATGAGGGTGTGTGTGTGTGTGTGTGTGTGTGTGTGTGTTTGAGTGTGTGTGTGTGTGTGTGAGTGGATTATCAGGGTATGTGTGTGTGTGTGTGTGTGTGTGTGTGTGTGTGAGTGTGTGTGTGTGTGTGTGTGTGTGTGTGTGTGTGTGTGTGAGTGGATTATGAGGGTATGTGTGTGTGTGTGTGTGTGAGTGGATTATGAGGGTGTGTGTGTGTGTGTGTGTGTGTGTGAGTGGATTATGAGGGAATGTGTGTGTGTGTGTGTGAGTGGATTATGAGGGTATGTGTGTGTGTGTGTGTGTGAGAGTGGATTATGAGGGTGTGTGTGTGTGTGTGTGAGTGGATTATGAGGGTATGTGTGTGTGTGTGTGTGAGTGGATTATGAGGGTATGTGTGTGTGTATGTATTTGTGTGTGTGTGTGTGAGTGGATTATGAGGGTATGTGTGTGTGTGTGTGTGAGTGGATTATGAGGGTATGTGTGTGTGTGTGTGTGAGTGGATTATGAGGGTATGTGTGTGTGTTTGTGTGTGTGTGTGTGAGTGGATTATGAGGGTATGTGAGTGTGTGTGTTGCCTGCACAATCGTGCACAAACGAAGCACAAACGATTCCAACCATTTGGGTGTTGATGTGGCGCTAGGTGACCCCAGGTCACTAAACAAGTTAAAGTTTAATATTCTTAAGACGGTTTGTACACAAATGTTTATTTTGCCTGCACGATTGTGCACAAATGATGCACAAATGAATCAAAATACTTTTATTTATAATGTCATCATATGGGGTGCCAACTTCACACAGGTTGTGTGAGTGAGTGAGTGTGTGAGTGAGTGTATGTGTGTGTGTGTGTGTGTGTGTGTGAGTGAGTGAGTGGATTATGAGGGTATGTGATAACAGATGAAGTGTTCTGTAACTACTGACTGAGTGTTGAAGTTGTTGTCACGGTGTTTATGTTTATGCCCCTCCCTCTGGCGTTTATGCCCCTCCCTCTGATGTTTATGTCCCTCCCTCTGCTGTTTAAGCCCATCCCTCTGATGTTTATGCCCCTCCCGCTGCTGTTTATGCCCCATCTGATGTGCATGCCCCTCCCTCTGATATGTATGCCCCTCCCACTGATGTTTAAGCCACTCCCTCTGATGTTTATGTCCCTCCCTCTGACGTGTATGCCCCTCCCTCTGCCGAAGAGCAGGCTATTTAATGCTGTTACTCATCATGGTAAGCCATTTCCAAACATTTCACTATACCATGATCAGAACAATTGAACTACTTAAGATATGTAAACTTTACATTCTTTGCTGAAACTTTGCAAAATCTTACGACACGTCTTAACAGCTCATTAATTTGACATGAAATGTTGAAAAAAACGTACATACAGCTAAGAAATAAATGTGCCTAGTGCGGCTGGGATTGGTCAGCCTGGCCACACACACACCTAGATCTCCTGTCAGGGAGATACTAGTCTGGAACACCACAACGTTTCCATCGGACCCCAAAAAGGTCAGGCCAATCAGCAACGAGAGGGGATGACACAATAGTTTTCAAAACAGAAGTGGCTTTGGTAAGCAGAAGTAGCAACGCCTGCAAACATAAAAACAATGCAGTCGGAAGAATGTGTACATTTATTTAGAGCAAAGATACGCCTACATACATAGTTTTCTGACTGCCAATGTTATTAACTGTCAGTTTGTAAAGTTTAGGGGAAGTAGCAAGTAACATTAGGAATCCATGATAAATGTGATTGGTTAGGCTGAACCAATGATTGTCTACGCCCATCCCCATGCTAGGGCGGGACAGCTGTCCAGACTCGATTCTCAAACTGAAGGATTTGGGATTTAAGCAGGCTAGGGATTGGTTGACTGTAGATTCAAGTCCTTGGCCATGACATTGATTGCTTATTTGACTCATAATATGTCTTGTAAAACATAGTACACATCATATGAACATGTTAACAATGTTCAAAACTTGATTTCCACTGGAGGGGCTCTTTAACATAAATACAAATACAGTATTTGTATTTTACTATATAGTACACTACAAACAACAACTGTATTGTGTGCTAATGTGTATAGTGTTGTGATGTGTTGTGTGCTAATGTGTATAGTGTTGTGTTGCGTTGTGATGTGATGTGTATAGTGTTGTGTTGTGATGTGTATGGTGTTGTGATGTGATGTGTATAGTGTTGTGTTGTGATGTGTATGGTGTTGTGTTGTCTGTTGTGATGTGTATGGTGTTGTGTTGTGATGTGTATGGTGTTGTGTTGTGTTGTGTACGGTGTTGTGTTGTCTTGTGGTGTGTATAGTGTTGTGTTGTGATGTGTAAGGTTTTGTATTGATGTGTATAGTGTTGTGTTGTGTTGTGATGTGTAAGGTTTTGTATTGATATAGTGTTGTGTTGTGATGTGTATGGTGTTGTGTACGGATTTGTGTTGTGTTGTGTACGGTGTTGTGTACGGTGTTGTGTTGTGGTGTGTATAGTGTTGTGTTGTGATGTGATGTGTAAGGTTTTGTATTGATGTGTATGGTGTTGTGTTGTGTTGTGATGTGTATGGTGTGGTGTTGTAGTGATTTGTGTATGGAATGTGTTTGGTGGTTTGTCCTTAGGCATGTTCATTCTGCTCGATGTTGGCCACAAGACCCTTGGTGTCGATGCTGGCGTTGGTCCGAGTAGGATTGTTGAAGTACAGCGTGTTGTCAAAGGTGCACTCCCCCACCACAGGGACAGTAGGCCTCTTATAGAAAAGGAACACTGCCAGTCCAGCCACGGCAGCAATCACCATGACAATAGCCACAGCAATGCCAGCGTAACTATGGGGAGGGGCTTGTGTGCTTTTCACTGGAAATAGATTATTATGGTATGTATTATAACCCTAGTACACCTTATATTACTGCTCCCTTTACATTTACTTAAAATGTTTTACATTTAAAACAGTATCACATGTAGATATTCAGTATCTTTGATCACACTCTTACCTGGTAATGGTTTGGACTCTGTTGGTGGGATAACTAAACAGAAAATGGAAAGACAGAAGGACGGACAATTACTCAGTAGAATATATCTGTAAATATATAAATACTGTATATCTGTAAATCTATAAATACTGTATATCTGTAAATCTATAAATACTGTATATCTGTAAATCTATAAATCAGAATCAGAATCAGCTTTATTGGCCAGGTTTGCGTAAACAAACAAGGAATTTAACTCTCAAAGTACAACACTCACTTAACATATACTTAACATATAAAAAAACAGAATGAATAGTATGAAGAGCAGTAGAATATGGCTACATATAAGTATATACTATGGGTGGGATAGGGTAGTGGGGGGGGGGGGGGGGCTATTACACTACCCATACCACCCACCCAATGATACTGTATTAATTACAATATTGTAACTGTAAGGTTGAAGTATACATGAGGTAGATGAGCAGAACAGTGTTAATTGACTTTGTTCAGTGTGAGGGTGGGGGTTATTTCTGAGTGTTCATAAGAGTGACTGCTTGGGGGAAGAAGCTGTCTTTGTGTCGGCTGGTTTTGGCAAACAGGTTTTGTCCTCTGTCATCTCCACGGTCTTTTTGGGGTTTAACTCAGTCTTACAGATGTTGGGTTTGTAGAAGACTAACCTTTGGGAAACTTGCAGATGTTGGGTTTGTGGAAGACTAACCTTTGGGCATTTTGCAGATGTAGGGTTTGTGGAAGACTAACCTTTGGGCATTTTGCAGATGTAGGGCCTGTATCGGCTACAGCTGGTTTTTTCCCAGACAGCTGAGTCTGAGTTGATGGACACACAATCTCCATAGCTGTGGGTCCTCGAATTCCAGTTTGTGTAGTCAACCGGTGATGTATCAATCCACATCCATTTACCTGGGAGCAAGACACACAGTTTCTTTATGAAAAAACACACAACATTTCACCAATAACAGTATGTATTTCAGACCACATTGCCCACAATATTAACCACATGACTCCCATGACTCCCATATTACTGACTACTGATTGGCTAAATAAAAATCGCTATTAGTTGGACGCAAAGCAGAAAAAAAAGAAGGGGGCACCAAGGCCACAGTGGCCTGTGAACCTCCGATTTTCAAAGGGGCATCACGGCCTACGGTATGCAAGGGGAACGACGGCCATGGTCGTCATTGCCGCTGTAAAATTCCAACCCTGGTTTCCTTTCTCATTAATTTGCACAAAATGTTGAGGGTACATCAATAGATTAATTATTTGAAATCGGAGTGAATGTCTTGCTCATTCCAAGAAAAACAACAGTAATATGATTAAAATCCGTGAGTTTAGCGTGTGAAGTTAAGCCTCAAAATGATTGGAAATGTCAACTCTGTTATTGTCAATGCTGTCAGCGGATTACACAAGTAAATTATAACAGAGTTGACAGAGTTGAGCTGTTTTCCTTAACTTGAAATGTAACCCGGATTATAGAATGACTTGTACGTGTGTGATGCGTGAGTCTGTATTGGTCATGTGAGTATGTGTGTGTGACACACCCTCATGGGAGCGATGCAGTCCAATCCAGAATGACTTGGTACCATCCTGCAGCATTCCCAGCTTCTCCTGGATGAAATTGGCCTCGGTTGGATCCTCAATACTTAGAAGAGAGGCGCCTGGGAAAGGAGAGCACACCCTCACATGAGGCCCCAGAGGAGCAAAGAGAGTCACAATCATTCATGTAGCTGGTTAACAACTATGTGCAGACTGCACTTAGTTTATTTAAGCATTTCTTATGCGTTATGATTTGTATAATATAGTATTTATTTATTTTCATTAGGCTATTGATTGAATTTACACTGTTGTTTATTATTGCTGTTCTCCTTGGTGTAGTCTTCCCAACTTTTTAAATTGTTTAATGTAGCTATTGTATTGTTGTTACTTGTATGTCGCTTTGGACAAAAGTGTCTGCTAAATACCATAACCATAAAACTACTAATCATGCGCTGCTGCTAACACAGCTAATCAACAAGGGTGTACCCCCTGCTAGCAGAATTCTTTATTTGTTTGTTTGTTTTTTAAATACTTACTAATTCACTGTCTGACATTCTTTTTATATTTTTGTATATCAAATAATGTAGCAAATAGCAAAAAAAGGTTATGGATAAGTTTGAATATAGCCTACTTAAAATGACATATTATAGAGCTATAGAGGTCAAAGTGAAAGCTCTGTCAGAACTCTGTGTAGCATGCATGATAGGCCTACTGGCAGTGCTCCATATGCCATCACCAACTAGTTTGCACTTATGATATGGATATTTGGATATATCGTTGGATTGTGAAAAGCCACAGATGAGGTAGGATGCATTAATGTTTTAGTCTTTGGCAATCCCATTGTGACCTCACATGCGTAAGTCTTCTGAATCTGTTATTGCCATTTCGGGACAAAGTGGCCGATCTAGACCAAATCCCACTGGCTAAATGTCGTCTTGGTGAGACCTGTCGCCTATCAGCAGACATGTCCTCAAGCTCCACGGCACATAGCTTATCGAGTGCCACCGAAATATGCCACTGATATCATTTGACTATTGGAGTTGCTCCGATAGAAATCTCTGTGATGCGGTTAGGACACATTTGCTGTGTGTGATCCAAGATGGCGCCGCGGATGGCTGCCTTGGTTCTTCGTCAAAAACTTTGTTTTTGTGTGTTTACTACGTTTTCTGCGGTGTTTCACCAGTAACTTTTACAAGAGAAGAATTCTTAAACTTCAGGTAAGCCCTGTCAGGAAGTTTTTCTCTGGTTTTCTCAGCAAGTTTTACCGAAATCCTGTTTGGAGGCGCTGTATGGGCCTGTATGGAATCTGCCGGAGACGCAGACGTGGGAAACGAGCAGGAGCGCAGACGTGGGAAACGAGCAGGAGCGAGCAGGAGCACAGACGTGGGAAACGAGCAGGAGCACAGACGTGGGAAACGAGCAGGAGCGCTACTGAAATGAAGGAAGAGGGGACTACAGACCTCGCTTCCAGCCATTTACAGTACCCTTCAAAATTATTGGCACCTCTGCTAAAGTTGTCTAAAAAGAGGAATATAAAATCATCTTTTGGAAATTGATCTTAATGCCTTAACCCTCTAACCGCCCATGTCGCAATATTGCGACAAGCGTCATTACTGAATAAAACAGACGATAGACGCGAGTACAGTGTAAAATCTAATTTGGCAGACACCCAGAGCTTCGATTCAAGCTCAACCTTTTTTTTCAAAGTTTTCAGGAAGCATGTGAAATACACGCGAGAAACACACGAAGAAGACGTGCATTTCCTCCATAACGCGGAAGCGATGCGGGCCATAGTTTTGCACAAATTGAAGCAGAAATACACCAAATGTTGAAAAAAAAATTAACGTGTGATGAAGTCTTGGATCTGTTAATCACCTATTCTGATTCTGAAGGAGAATATCTGCCTTTTGGAGAATATGATCGATCGTCTATTGACTGATAGTCACGGTGCGTCTGTGAATGGAGGTACGTCTTTGCGACAGTGTCCACTAAGCATACCATGCTTATTTCGACCCTCTGCCCAACATAGCTGGAGGTGCCAGTGGCAATAGTGATGATAGTGTCCGTAATGGACGTGGTATAGACAGCAGGGGTTGTAAAAATAGGGCTCTGAAGAACTACAAAGTCACCCGCGATATGGAACTGATTTGACCAGGCTACTTTATTGTATAGTAGCATAGGGTTTGTGATTATAGTAATAGTTTACTATTGTTGGTTTACATGTGACTGTATTCCTGTTCATTTGTTATGTCGGTGAAATGACAAAAAAAGAAAGTAAAACTGCTCAAATATGTTCAACATCTAGTATTTACTGAAATGTGCATAATTCACGGTGGTTACCATCCAGTGACGTCATAATATGCAAATTAGATGAGTAAATTTACCCCCTTCATAAACTTCTGTTCATACTAAATGATTTTCACATTTACAGTAGGACTTTATCTCTGACCACTTGCAAGCCATGGCCTTTTGAAATTTTGATGTACAAATCCAATTTATTCTTTTTAAAACCCTGGCGGCTAAAGGGTTAAGTAAAAAAATGAGAAAATATCCAACCTTTAAGGACACCAGTTTTCTTTGTGAATGAATAATGTATCATAAATAAATAAATGTTCTTCCTTAAAATACAGGGGTCATAAGTATTTGCGCAATTATTTCATGGATCCAGGATACTATGCATCCTGATAAAGTTCCCTTGGCCTTTGGAATTAAAATAGCTCAACATCCTCACATACCCTTCACCATACCTAGAGATTGGCATGGTTTTATTTCAGTTAGCCTATTAGCTGGTTTGATTTGCATTGAGCTCAATGAGCATAAAAATAAAACCATAACCCTGTTCCCCACACTACTGTTCCCCACACTACTGTTCCCCACTCTACTGTTCCCCACACTACTGTTCCCCACTCTACTGTTCCCCACACTACTGTTCCCCACTCTACTGTTCCCCACACTACTGTTCCCTACACCCCACTCTACTGTTCCCCACACTACTGTTCTCCACACCCCACTCTACTGTTCCCCACACTACTGTTCCCCACACCCCACTCTACTGTTCCCTACACTACTGTTCCCCACACTACTGTTCCCCACTCTACTGTTCCCCACACTACTGTTCCCCACACTACTGTTCTCCACACTACTGTTCCCCACACCCCACTCTACTGTTCCCCACACCCCACACTACTGTTCCCCACAC